>NC_083761.1:78460535-78760535 GCF_963514075.1 Conger conger
ATCACTCCCCCCCCCCCCCCATATGACATCACTGACTCCTGCCTCTCCCTATGGCATCACCACCCTGACACCTCTAGCCCCGCCCCCACGTACAGCACCGCTCCCACTCCTGGTGTGACATCACCGCTCCCCCCGCCCACGCCCAGATAACATCACCACCCTGCCCACCACCACGCCTCAACACCCACACTCACCCGGCGTCCTTATCGTTTGGGCTGCGACGTGACGTCAGACAGAATTCATGCAGGGAGATGTTTTCAGGCTGTTTGTGTGTGGAAGAGTGTGGCGTCATTGTGAACGTGTCGGGAGGGGGGGGGTTTCGTTGCGGTGGTTTGGCCTGCAGTGGCCTCCCTTCGGGCTGACGCGCTCTCTCTCTGTTCCCCCCCCCCCCTTGCAGGACTTTGACCTGTGCATCAACTGCTACAACAGCAAGGGCCACGTGCACCCCATGGTGAAGTGGGGCCTGGGCCTGGACGACGACAGCGCGGCCGCGGGGGCCGAGGCCTCCAAGAGCCCGCAGGAGAGCCGGCGCCTGAGCATCCAGCGCTGCATCCAGTCCCTGGTGCACGCCTGCCAGTGCCGCAACGCCAACTGCTCGCTGGCCTCCTGCCAGAAGATGAAGCGGGTGGTGCAGCACACCAAGGGCTGCAAGCGCAAGACCAACGGCGGCTGCCCCGTGTGCAAGCAGCTGATCGCCCTCTGCTGCTACCACGCCAAGCACTGCCAGGAGAACAAGTGCCCCGTGCCCTTCTGCCTCAACATCAAGCACAAGCTGCGGCAGCAGCAGCTGCAGCACCGGCTGCAGCAGGCGCAGATGATGCGGCGGCGCATGGCCACCATGCAGGGCCGGGGCGTGCCGCAGAGCCTGCCGTCCCCGCCCGGCACGCCCACCTCCCACCAGCAGCCCAGCACGCCGCAGACGCCCCAGCCCCCCACGCCCAGCCAGCCCCAGACCCCCAACCCCGGCGCGGGGCCGCCCGCCGGGTTCCCCAACAACGGCCCCGCCCGCGCCAGCCAGCCCGCCACGCCGCCGCAGCCGTCCCAGGGCAAGCCCGGGCCCCAGGCCTCGCCCCCCCAGCCCCCGCCGCCCCCCCCGCAGCAGCAGCAGCAGCAGCCCCCCCCGCTGGCGGCCGTGAAGATGGCGCAGCACATCGAGCGCATGGCCCAGGCGCAGCAGCACCAGGGCTACCGCGTCAACGTCAGCGTCAACGGCCTTCCCGGCATGCACCGGGGCCCGCCGCCCATGCAGCCCATGCAGGCCGGACAGTGGCCCATGCAGGCCGGCCCCGCCCAACCCCAGCCACATCCCCAGCCGCAGCCACAGCCACAACCCCAACCTCAGCCCCAGCTACAGCCACAACAGGGTCCCTCGCCCATGCAGCAGCAGGCCCTCACCATGCAGCGGCCCATGATGTCAGCGCAGCAGCAGCAGCAGCAGCAGCAGCGCATGCAGGTCCCGCAGCAGCAGGTCCCGCAGCAGAGGGCCGTGCCGGGGCCGGGGCCGGGGCAGGGGCCGGGCGCCATCGCCCCCACCGCGCTGCAGGACCTGCTGCTCACGCTGAAGTCGCCCAGCTCGCCCCAGCAGCAGCAGCAGGTGCTCAACATCCTCAAGGCCAACCCGCAGCTCATGGCCGCCTTCATCAAGCAGCGGACAGCCAAGTACCGGGCCAGCCAGGGCCAGGGCCCGGGGCCGGGGCCGCAGGGCCCCCAGGGTATGCAGCCGGGTCTGCAGGGCATGGCCCCCATGCAGGCGGGGCCGGGGGTAGGGGTGGGGGTGGGGCAGAGGCCCGGCCTGGCCCCTCCTCAGCAGCAGGCCCCGCCCCAGGGCATGGGCTCCATGGGGCCCCAAGGGCAGCTGATGAACCAGGGGCCCAGCCCCCAGCTCCAGGATCTGTACCGCAGACAGCTCCTGCACCGGCAGCAACAGCAACAGCAACAACAACAACAACAGCAGCAGCAGCAACAACAACAACAGCAACAACAACAACAGCAGCAGCAGCAAGCGGCCACCATGCAACAGGCGCATGGCCAGTTCCCCACCCCGCAGCAACAACAGGCGGCCAGCTACACACAGCTCCGCATGCAGCAGCAGCAGCAGCAACTCGCCCTACAGCAGCAGCAGCAGCAGCAGCAGCAACAGCAGGGGGGAGGTGGGGGGCCCATGGGGCAGCTCCCAGCCATGGGGCAGATGGGCCTGGACTCTCCTCAGAACCTGCTGCACCAGCGCATGCAGGCGGCGCTGAAGCCCCAGGCGGGCTCCCCGGCCCACCAGCCCGGTCCCATGAGCCCCCAGCCGCACCTGCCCCCCGGGCTGAGCGGCCAGGTGCGCTCCCCCGCGCCCGTGCAGTCCCCCTGCCCCCCGCCGCCCGCCTCCCAGCAGCCCCCGCATTCCAGCCCGTCTCCGCGGATACAGCCCCAGCGTTCGCCCCACTCGGGCTCCCCGCGCCCGCTCCCGCCCCTGGAGCAGAACGCCATGCTGCCCCAGCTGGGCAGGCCCGGGCGCGCCAGCCTGCCCGCCGACTTGGGCCTGGTCGGGGACACCACGGGGGACACTCTGGAGAAGTTCGTGGAAGGATTGTAGCATTTACAGACAACACACACACACATATCAGACCTGGATCAAATACCGCATTGTTTTTTGGATTCAAGTACTTCTCTGCGCTTTTCTACTGAGCTTGTCTGGTGCGCTGGAACTCGTGAAATACTCTCGAGAAGTGCAAACCCCCCCTTGCCTTCTGGTCCTCTTGGTTGGCTCGGTTGCGCCAGGCAAGATCAGTTGAGTGTTCAAAGCAATGACATACTTGACCCGGGCCTGACACAGATGCACGCATGCACACACACACACACACACACACACACACACACACCCTCCACCTCCTTGTCTATTTTGGGCCTCTTCGTGTTTTCACTAAGGACTTTTTGTACTGACAATGTAAAAAGTTTAAAGGAAATTGAATAAATCAATGTGCGGGGAATGCTATTTCTTCCTAAAAAAAGATGAATGGCTGTTTAATGAGAAAAAAAAATAACTCTCAAAGAATATATTTTTTGGTTCAGACCTCGTGGTCTGTTTTTGTTATTTTATTTACTTTTTTTGGTTGCTCTCTGGTATGAACTCATGCCTTTTTTTTTTCTTTTTTTTTTAAGAAAATTTACAAAAACTATTTCATTATATTATTCATACTTTTATTTTGTACCTTTGCAAACTTTACAGCATTTTTTTTTGTGTTGAGAGACTGTAAAATAATTTGTCTGGGAATTACAGGTTTTCTGTCATCTCTTCCCATTCCTGGCTAATGCGTTTGTTCTGAACCAGTTTTCACAAAGGACATGCATTCTGGAATAATTCCCTTTCTTTCCCGATGGACGTCTGACAGCAGAAATGTATAGATAAGGAAACAGACTATTTCTCACACACTCAGTCCGTAAAGACAAAGAGGACCTCCGCAGAAGACATCTCACCGGCCTGGAAGCAGGATTCACGTGGTGCCGGTGTAGAGAAGTGTTTTATGTGAACAGAACGGACCCAAGCGAAGCAGGACAACTCATCCCTGCCTGCTGCATGGAGTAGGGCCATCTGCTGCAGTCCTCATTCCTCTTACACAAAACTTGAATTGAGGGTGAACTTTTTCTCTAATGTAAATCATGCAAGTTATTAAACAAAATACTATAAATATAAGGAAAAAAGAGTTAAATCATTGTATAAACTGGTAAAAAAAAAAAAAAAAAATCATTTCTTACTTATATACCATATTGTTAAATAAACTGTGCAACAGGCAGCTCTGTGTAGTTTTGTTTGTGTGTGAGAGAATGGTTTTCAGACAGTCAAGAGTTAACAGGAGAACGGTGCTATTAATGGAAAAACATCCATGTGGGGCATCTCTGGGCCAACACTGTTAATGAGAGGTCAGAGGAGAAACGTGGAGGCTCAGTCAGGCTGTTAGCAGCTGAAGGGCATCTCTGAATGTGTGAAGGGCATCTCTGAATGTGTGAAGGGTATCTCTGAATGTGTAAAGGGCATCTGCATGTGTGAAGGGAATCTCTGAATGTGAAGGGCGTCTGAATGCTGAAGGGCATCTCTGAATGCTGAAGGGAATCTGAATGTTGAAGGGCATCTCTGAATGTGTGCAGGGCATCTCTGAATGCTGAAGGGTATCTGAATGTTGAAGGGCATCTCTGAATGTGTGCAGGGTATCTCTGAATGCTGAAGGGCATCTGAATGTTGAAGGGCATCTCTGAATGTGTGCAGGGCATCTCTGAATGCTGAAGGGCATCTCTGAATGTGTGAAGGGCATCTCTGAAAGCTGAAGGGCATCTCTGAATGTGTGAAGGGCATCTCTGAATGTGTGAAGGGCATCTCTGAATGTGTGCAGGGCATCTCTGAATGCTGAAGGGCATCTCTGAATGTGTGAAGGGCATCTCTGAATGTGTGAAGGGCATCTCTGAAAGCTGAAGGGCATCTCTGAATGCTGAAGGGCATCTGAATGCTGAAGGGCATCTCTGAATGTGTGAAGGGCATCTCTGAATGTGTGAATGGCGTCTCTGAATGTGTGAAGGGCGTCTGAATGCTGAAGGGCATCTCTGAATGTGTGAAGGGCGTCTGAATGCTGAAGGGTGTCTGAATGCTGAAGGGAATCTGAATGTGTGTAGGGCATATGTGAATGTGTGAAGGGAATCTCTGAATGCTGAAGGGAATCTGAATGTGTGAAGGGCGTCTCTGAATGCTGAAGGGAATCTGAATGTGTATAGGGCATCTCTGAATGCTGAAGGGCATCTCTGAATGTGTGAAGGGCATCTCTGAATGTGAAGGGTATCTCTGAATGTGTGAAGGGCATCTCTAAATGGTTGAAGGGCATCTCTGAATGTGAAGGGAGTCTGAATGCTGAAGGGTGTCTGAATGCTGAAGGGCATCTCTGAATGTGTGAAGGGCATCTCTGAATGCTGAAGGGCATCTGAATGTTGAAGGGCATCTCTGAATGCTGAAGGGCATCTCTGAATGCTGAAGGGAATCTGAATGTTGAAGGGCATCTCTGAATGTGTGCAGGGCATCTCTGACTGCTGAAGGGCATCTCTGAATGTGTGCAGGGCATCTCTGAATGCTGAAGGGCATCTCTGAATGCTGAAGGGCATCTCTGAATGCGTGAAGGGTATCTCTGAATGTGTGAAGGGCATCTCTGAAAGCTGAAGGGCATCTCTGAATGTATGAAGGGCATCTCTGAATGCTGAAGGGCATCTCTGAAAGCTGAAGGGCATCTCTGAATGTGTGCAGGGCATCTCTGAAAGCTGAAGGGCATCTCTGAATGCTGAAGGGCATCTCTGAATGTGTGCAGGGCATCTCTGAATGCTGAAGGGCATCTCTGAATGCTGAAGGGCATCTCTGAATGTGTGAAGGGTATCTCTGAATGTGTGAAGGGCATCTCTGAATGTATGAAGGGCATCTCTGAATGTATGAAGGGCATCTCTGAATGCTGAAGGGCATCTCTGAAAGCTGAAGGGCATCTCTGAATGTGTGCAGGGCATCTCTGAAAGCTGAAGGGCATCTCTGAATGCTGAAGGGCATCTCTGAATGCGTGAAGGGTATCTCTGAATGTGTGAAGGGCATCTCTGAATGCTGAAGGGCATCTCTGAATGTGTGTAGGGCATATTTCAATGTGTGAAGGGAATCTCTGAATGCTGAAGGGCGTCTCTGAATGTGTGAAGGGCGTCTCTGAATGCTGAAGGGAATCTGAATGTGTGTAGGGCATCTCTGAATGCTGAAGGGCATCTCTGAATGCGTGAAGGGTATCTCTGAATGTGTGAAGGGCATCTCTGAAAGCTGAAGGGCATCTCTGAATGTATGAAGGGCATCTCTGAATGCTGAAGGGCATCTCTGAAAGCTGAAGGGCATCTCTGAATGTGTGCAGGGCATCTCTGAAAGCTGAAGGGCATCTCTGAATGCTGAAGGGCATCTCTGAATGCGTGAAGGGTATCTCTGAATGTGTGAAGGGCATCTCTGAATGCTGAAGGGCATCTCTGAATGTGTGTAGGGCATATTTCAATGTGTGAAGGGAATCTCTGAATGCTGAAGGGCGTCTCTGAATGTGTGAAGGGCGTCTCTGAATGCTGAAGGGAATCTGAATGCGTGTAGGGCGTCTCTGAATGCTGAAGGGAATCTGAATGTGTATAGGGCATCTCTGAATGCTGAAGGGCATCTCTGAATGTGTGATGGGCATCTCTGAATGTGTGAAGGGCGTCTGAATGCTGAAGGGTGTCTGAATGCTGAAGGGAATCTGAATGTGTGTAGGGCATCTCTGAATGCTGAAGGGTGTCTGAATGCTGAAGGGAATCTGAATGTGTGTAGGGCATCTCTGAATGCTGAAGGTTATCTAAATGTGAAGGGTATCTCTGAATGTGTGAAGTGCATCTCTAAATGGTTGAAGGGCATCTCTGAATGTGTGAAGGGCATCTCTGAATGTGTGAAGGACGTCTGAATGCTGATCCACAATATTATCCGCACAGCCATTGGCATTTCTGCATTGCTCTAGGGGAGGATTGTCTCCTCCTTAGTCAAATCAACTGTATGTCGCTCTGGATAAGAGCATCTGCCAAATGCCATTAATGTAATGTAATTAACCACCGGTTAAAAGGAAAGCACAAAAATCTGTGGACCAGTTGCCCTCCTGAAGTGGAGTTTGATAGCCCTGTTTTTGAGCCTCATGGTGTCAGAAACAGGATTGTCCATGTTAAGGGCACACAGCTGATGATCTGGTTGAAATGTGTGTTCTGGCTAGATCAGGAGGTTGCCGGTTTGATCCCGCCCTGGGTGTGTCAGAAGTTTCCCTGAGCAAGACACCTAACCCCCAAGTGCTCCTGACGAGCTGGTTGGTGCCTTGCACGGCAGCTGTTTGTGTGTGAGTATGTGTGTGTGAATGGGTGGATGAGATGCATCAATTGTACAGCGCTTTGGATAAAGGCGCTATATAAGTGCCAAGCATTTACCATTTATATATCTTGTATGCTGCCTGTGTCTTTAACCAGTCCTTTTTTTTTTAACTCCCATAATACTTTTGAGCCTGGGTGGGTCATAAAAGGTTGAAACCTCCAGCTTTAGAGCAGCGCCAATACATTCTGCACATCCAGTCATAGTTGAATGCAGCTCAATGTAATGGTGTACTGTAAATAGCTGACTACAGACCGTAACGCTGGTTTGAGCAGTCGGGGCCACTGTACTGTAACTCTATGCTCTGTGGAACACGGCTCCCCTGGGGGTCCACCTCCAAAGCCTTTTGAGAGCAGGTGGGTGGACATTGGCTCTGTTTCATAGCTTGGCTGGAATTAGTAAACAACTGATGTGCAACGATAACGCAACGGCAAACTACAGCACTGGGGCTGCAGGAGGTTTGCATGGTTCAGTGCTGCCTAATGCGGCAGCTTCCGCTCCACGCACAAATAATTTAAAAAATAACGGTCAGCTCAGGAATATACCACCGATGGCCCTCTGAAATCAGAGCAGGTAGCGAATACAAGGCGTTGTTTTTACCCAATCAGGTGTAGGGGTGGGGGTGGATGATTACACTGGTACAGAGACTATTTTTTATTATATATTTTTTAATTGAGTAGCACTCCAAATTGATTACTCAGAATGGAAAAGCCGCTGGTATATTTGCAATTACAATATTTAATTTCGCACATCCAACGTTTATCCCACCCCTTCTCTGTGAACGCGCTGAAGTTGAAACGCCATTGGCTGTGTTCAATGAGCTTGAATTATTGTACAGTTATACGATGCCATGAACGGCATATTTTGACATTTTAGTACAACAAACATACAATATAACTCAGACAAGGATTCGCTAAATTCACAGAAGCGCTGTTCGATATTATATCATTCAACGTGACGTAATGACGCTTTGTTTACGTAATTTCACGTTGACCCACGTGATAGGAAATGCGATGTAAAGCGGTTGATGGTAAGTATTTGAATTTGTACCGTAATAGTTTATAAAGAACGTTCTTATTTTCGTTTTTTGTGAACTATTGTAGCTTCTAATGCAAATGTGTTTTCCACATACATGCCTCCTATTATGCACATATGTTCGAAAAGGACTGTAACGTACGCTTGTTAATGCTAGTTGTTTCCCGACATGTCAATAGCTAAGTAACGTTGGCTATATTGCAAGCTCCATGAGCATAGCCAAGGTTAGATCAACGTTTTGTAGCTAATGTTTTGGGAAAACAGAACTATTGGCCTGCTAACACTAGCTAAAGAATAATCAGATGGTTTGCAAACTAATACTGAAGTCATCACACATGTCTCAAATCATAATAGCTAATGCTGTGTGGTTAATGATGATGTATACGATATCCTCGCTGGCAGTTATATTTCTCTGTTTTATAACGTTAACATTTTCAGACCGGGCATAGTCCAATTATAAGCTCGGCGATGGAGTCATTGGTCTGGGATACCTGTTAATATTGGGCTGCGCGGTGTCGGGAGAGACGAATGGACGACTCCGACCTGGACTTCACCGACCTTTGCTCTAAGCTTCTGAAGAGAGTGCGCAAGAAGGAAAAAGGAGATTCGGGGGACGAGCGGAGGAAAGATGCGAGTCAAAACCTGACACAGAATACAGAACCGGCGCCCTCCCAAAGCAAAGACTCGACCAAAAGAAGAAAGGCTAAACAAGATGCGGAGTTGGCTACTTGGAAACAACTGGACTGCCGCTCAGCCGGCGCGTCCCAGTTCAACAGCTCGGCTGGGGAGGGGAGCACAGGTCAGCCCTGTACCTCCGTGGCTGTTCCTCAGACGTCAAGCTCTCAAGCAGCTGTTGAGCCTGGGGCAGCGGGACTGAGTTTGGGAGCGAGGCAGAATGGGCACGTTAATTTGAGGGCAAAGGACAAGGTGGTAAGCAGAATGCAACAGTTTAGATGGGTCAGTCCACAGAAAATGACGCACGTGGAGAATGACCACCCCGAGAGAATAGCGCTGGACGCTGAGGACAGGACCGCCCAATCCGCAGCGCCGCAAGGTCTGATTCTGATTCGAACCTCTCCCCTCTCTCGCTCCCTCTCTCCTCTCACTCTCTGCTCACTCTCTCGCCCTCTCTCTCTCCACTCTCCCTCCCTCTCTCTATTCTCCCTCTATGCTCTCTCCCTCTCCCTCCTTCTCTCTTTCTACCTCTCCCCCTCTTCCTCCCTCCCTCTCTCTCTCTCTCTCTCTCCCTCCCTCTCTCTCCCTCCCTCCCTCCCTCCCTCTCCCTCCCTCCCTCCCTCTCTCTCCCTCCCTCCCTCTCTCTCCCTCCCTCCCTCTCTCTCTCTCTCTCTCTCTCTCTCTCTCTCCCCCCCTCCCTCTCTCTCTCTACCTCTCTCTCTCTCTCTCTCTCTCCATCAAGCTAACTATAGCTAATTTGCTTGTTGCTACCGATAACAAACCCGTATTGTTTTATAACTAGATATGTGGTCTTAGCTCGGATAATACGCAATAGTATACAGAGTTTCAGTGATCGCTTGTCTGGAGTGCAATTTGGGCAGCTACACGAACAATCAGAACAAGCCCCCACGCCATTGGCTGTGGCAATTAGAACCAATTTTCAACCAATGAACTCTTGAATTGTTGTACAGCTGTACAATGTTTTGCTACAGAGTGACGGCCTGACAAATGTACACTTTGAAACCCAAATTTATAAACACAGCAAGAGGGTGAGTGAACATGTCAGTTAGCCCTTTTCAATGATAGGAAGGGATTTACAATGGTCTTGTCACAATGTTTTAAGACAAAAATATTTCTTATTGTACCTTTAAGTACCTTGGGCAGAATGCAGGATGCAGTCTCTTTGCACGTCTTTACTGTGTTTGAATGTGTATGTGTATGTGTGTTCACTCTTTATGTTAACATGTATGCAGCAGTAGATCTGCTGCAGGGGCCCCTCGGGGATGAGGCCCTGGCCCTCAGACTGCAGGAGGAGTTGGACCAGGAGGCCCGGGGCCCGGGGGAGCCGGTGGACCTGGAGCAGGGCGGCCTGTTCTTCTGCCAAATCTGCCAGAGGGACCTGTCTGCCTTGAGCCCCCTGCGCCGCACCCAGCACATCAACAGGTCTAATCCCGCGAACCCTACACCCAGCACATCGACACGTCTAAACCCGCTAACCCTACACCCAGCACATCAACAGGTCTAAACCCGCTAACCCTGCACCCAGCACATCAACGGGTCGAAACCCGCAAACCCTGCACCCAGCACATCAACACGTCTAATCCCGCTAACCCCACACCCAGCACATCAACACGTCTAAACCCGCTAACCCTGCACATCAACACGTCTGAACCCGCTAACCCTGCACCCAGCACATCAACACGTCTAAACCCACTAACTCCATTCCCAGCACAACAATAGGTATAACCCCACTAACCCCACACACAGCACATCAACACAAACTTTTCATTCAACTCCTTGTCAGATTTGCCTCGGTTTTTTACTTTTTAATGACTTTTTGGTTATTTAGTGGGGGAGTGTGTTGGGTGTGGTTGGGTGTATGCCGTGTTTTTTTCCGCAGTGCTGTCGTGCAAATGAGAACAGCAGGTATGGCAGCTGTCACTCGGCGTGATTGACACC
Organism: Conger conger; assembly: GCF_963514075.1. Classification (NCBI taxonomy): domain Eukaryota; kingdom Metazoa; phylum Chordata; class Actinopteri; order Anguilliformes; family Congridae; genus Conger; species Conger conger. The sequence continues at coordinate 78,471,124 of NC_083761.1, forward strand.
TGCTTTCTGCTTTCCCATAGGTGCCTGGATGAGAGCGAGGGGAGTGGCCCGGCCGCCCCAGCCCCGCCCGCCGTCCCAGAATGCCCCATCTGCGGGAAAATGTTTAAGTCCCAGAAGAGCCGGGCCAGCCACCTGAAGCGCTGCTCGGCCGAAATGGGCGTGGCCCCCGCTCTCCTGCTGCAGGCCCTGCAGAGACAGGCCACTGACACCGCCAGCGACTCTGCAGCCAATCAGCCGTGAGTCTCAGCAATCGCTAGCCTTCCCCCCCCCCCCCCCCGGCAACTGTGTAGCCAGTCAGCCGTGAGTCTCAGCAGTCGCTAGCCTTCCCCGGTAACTGTACAGCCAATCAGCTGTGAGTCACACCTATCGCTAACCTTCCCCACCGACTGCAGCAAATCAGCTGTAAGTCAGCTCGATTTGCCCAGGTTGCATATCCATGGGAAATCATGGGATGTTGTTGAATATACCACTGTCCTTATAACATCAAGGAAAACTTCCAAAAATCATAATTTAGGCTAATTTATTAATGGAATATTTTGAGTCGACCTTTGTGCTGTTTAAATATACCATGCTTTGTTTTATGTTGGTTGAACATTGTGCTTATCTGTGTCAGTGTCTCAGTGTGTTTTCTCTGTGATTTATTTTCAGTGTGTTCTTACTTTGTTAGGGAGCGGAGATGGGCGTTACATTTTGTGGTGTCTGGTTTCTAACCCCCCCCCCCCACACACACCTCTGTCCAGCCCCCCAGCTGGTGGCTCCAAGCGGAAGGGCTCTTCAGACCCCCTTCGGCCCCCAAAAAAGAGACAGAGGAAGAAGGCCCCGCCCCTGGACGAGGACACCATGGTGGCGCTGGCCCTGTCTCGCTCCATGGTGGAGCAGGAGAGAGAGAGGGACAGGGAGGCCCTGCTCGCTCCTCCTGCTGCTGACACTCTGAGCTTACAGTGGAGAGCTGAAGCTGGTAATGGAGTAGGGTGTGTGTGTGTGTGTGTGTGTGTGCGTGTGCGCATGTAAGCAGTGTACATGTAGAAGTGTGTTGTATCGTTAACCCTTTGGAGAAATAGGTTAACGCTCCAGGTTAATTTTGAAAAAATTCTGTCGGTGTTCTAGAAGTCTTTGCTTACTATTACCTGTGGTGATTGTGACATCAGCATTGGAATGTTCAGTTGGGAACATTCTAATCGTATGAATGTGACCTCACTCCTTAAAGGGGCAGCGTTCCTCTCTGTGTGTTTGATCTGCAGGTAAGAGGCGGGGCCAGAAGAAGGGGCGTCCCCCAGCCCCGCCCCCTCTCCTCCTGGTCCAGGAGCCGGGCGAGGCCCTCAGGCGTCTGCAGGACCGGGTCTCGGCCCTCCTGCTCCGCACCCGCAACCCCGCCCCCCCGACTCCTCCCCGGCCTGCCTGCACCCTGCCGGGCTGGAGTGGCACTGCCCCCCTGTGGCAGAGGAGTGCACTGCGGGACACACAACTGGGCTCAGCTGAGGAGTTCTACACCCCCGCTCTCTGCCCCCCCGTCCAACCCTGCGCCCCCACCACGGTGAGGCCTGTCCCCTGTCACTCTCTACTCCTCCATCCTTCTCTGTCACTCTCTCCTCTCTCTCCCCCCCCCCCTCTCTCTCTCTCTCTCTCTCTCTGGTTAAGTATATCCCCCTTGCCTGCAGGAGAAGGTGACCCCTCCTACCCAGGCTGTGGTGTTTGCCCCAGCTGAGCCCCCCCTCCCTGCCCCTTCCACCCCAGGCGTGGGCAGTCAGACCCTGGGTGACCTCATGGACCTGGCAGAGGAGGGCCTGACACTCACCCAGTGGGGCTACGCCCCCAAACCTGACTGTGCCCCCACCCTCGATCCCACAGAGGGTGAGTCTCCCATAGACACACTCACAGACACTCACAGACACACACACACACACACACACACAGACACACACACACACACACAGATCACAGAGGCATGGGCAGCTCACAGTCTCCCACAGACACACCCAGGCAAAACACAGACGTACACACAGACAGATCATAGACACACACAGACAGATTACAGACACACAGACAGATCACAGACACATGGGCAACTCAAAGAGAGTCTCCCACAGACACACCCAGACAGAGAACAGACACACACAGACGGATCACAGACACACATACAGCGCAGACACTCACCCACTGCTGCAGTGAGTGATACTAATGCTAACCAAGACCTTTGCGTGTCAGGTATACAGTCTACACAGGGACACACACACTCACACGCGCACACACAGGTACTCACACACACACACACACACACTCTGTGAAATTCACCCTGTGTTCCTTGCTGCCCCTCAGACAGAGACCCTGGTGTGGCCGATCTGCAGCTCAGTGGATTTCTCCCAGAGAGACCACATACCGCCTCAGCATCCAGCAACACCGTGAGCTTCCCTCTCCTCTCTCTGTCACCTTCTACCTCTCCCTCTCCTCTCTCTGTCACCTTCTACCTCTCCCTCTCCTCTCTCTGTCACCTTCTACCTCTCCCTCTCCTCTCTCTGTCACCTTCTACCTCTCCCTCTCCTCTCTCTGTCACCTTCTACCTCTCCCTCTCCTCTCTCTGTCACCTTCTACCTCTCCCTCTCCTCTCTCTGTCACCTTCTACCTCTCCCTCTCCTCTCTCTGTCACCTTCTACCCCTCCCTCTCCTCTCTCTGTCACCTTCTACCTCTTCCTCTCCTCTCTCTGTCACCTTCTACCTCTTCCTCCTCTCTCTGTCACCTTCTACCTCTTCCTCTTCCTCTCCTCTCACTCTGTCACCTTCTACATCTTCCTCTTCCTCTCCTCTCACTCTGTCACCTTCTACATCTTCCTCTCCTCTCACTGTCACCCTCAACCTCTTCCTCTCCTCTCTCTGTCACCTTCAACCTCTTCCTCTCCTCTCTGTCACCTTCTACCTCTTCCTCTCCTCTCTCTGTCACCTTCTACCTCTCCCCCTCCTCTCTCTGTCACCTTCTACCTCTTCCCCCTCTCTCTGTCACCTTCTACCTCTTCCTCTTCCTCTCCTCTCACTCTGTCACCTTCTACATCTTCCTCTCCTCTCACTGTCACCTTCAACCTCTTCCTCTCCTCTCTCTGTCACCTTCAACCTCTTCCTCTCCTCTCTGTCACCTTCTACCTCTTCCTCTCCTCTCTCTGTCACCTTCTACCTCTCCCTCTCCTCTCTCTGTCACCTTCTACCTCTCCCTCTCCTCTCTCTGTCACCTTCTACCTCTCCCTCTCCTCTCTGTCACCTTCAACCTCTTCCTCTCCTCTCTCTGTCAACTTCAACCTCTTCCTCTCCTCTCTGTCACCTTCTACCTCTTCCTCTCCTCTCTCTGTCACCTTCTACCTCTCCCTCTCCTCTCTCTGTCACCTTCTACCTCTCCCTCTCCTCTCGCTGTCACCTTCTATCTCTTCCTCTTCCTCTCACTGTCACCTTCTACCTCTTGCTCTTCCTCTTCCTCTCACTGTCACCTACCTCTTCCTTTTCCTCCACACTCTTACTTAACAGAACTGGCCATTCAGCCCAGCAATGCTAGCCTTTTCCTACCACTAAAGTGTGCCTAGCGCTCTGTTAGATAGTCTCTAGCCTGTATCAAGCCTGGTGCCGAGAGTGATTTGGGTGATTTGGATTGATAAGGTTGAGTTGTGTTTGCACCCCCGGTCCTGCAGGGGGCATTGTCCAGGTTGACCGCAGACCTGAGCACCATGGTGAACAACCCACAGCTGAGTGATGTTCAGCTGCAGGTGGACAGCGGGGAGGTCTTCTTCGCACACTCCTTCATGCTGTATGCGCGCTGCCCCCTACTGGTGCGGATGGTAAGTTCACCCTCTGGCTGATAAATATTTTTACCCGTGTGCGTTGGTCTCTCAGGTGCGTGACTAGCTACCTAAGCTAAGCTAGCCCGTGTGTGTTGGTCTCTCAGGTGCGTGACTAGCTACCTAAGCTAAGCTAGCCCATGTGTGTTGATCTCTCAGGTGCATGTCTAGCTACCTAAGCTAAGCTAGCCCGTGTGTGTTGGTCTCTCAGGTACGTGACTAGCTACCTAAGCTAAGCTAGCCTGTGTGTGTTGGTCTCTCAGGTGCATGACTAGCTACCTAAGCTAGCCTGTGTGTGTTGGTCTCTCAGGTGTGTGACTAGCTACCTAAGGTAAGCTAGCCCGTGTGTGTTGGTCTCTCAGGTGCGTGACTAGCTACCTAAGCCAAGCTAGCCTGTGTGTGTTGGTCTCTCAGGTGCGTGACTAGCTACCTAAGCTAAGCTAGCCCGTGTGTGTTGGTCTCTCAGGTGCGTGACTAGCTACCTAAGCTAAGCTAGCCCGTGTGTGTTGGTCTCCCAGGTGCGTGACTAGCTACCTAAGCTAAGCTAGCCTGTGTGTGTTGGTCTCCCAGGTGCGTGACTAGCTACCTAAGCTAAGCTAGCCCGTGTGTGTTGGTCTCTCAGGTGCGTGACTAGCTACCTAAGCTAAGCTAGCCTGTGTGTGTTGGTCTCCCAGGTGCGTGACTAGCTACCTAAGCTAAGCTAGCCTGTGTGTGTTGGTCTCCCAGGTGCGTGACTAGCTACCTAAGCTAAGCTAGCCCGTGTGTGTTGGTCTCTCAGGTGCGTGACTAGCTACCTAAGCTAAGCTAGCCTGTGTGTGTTGGTCTCTCAGGTGCATGACTAGCTACCTAAGCTAAGCTAGCCTGTGTGTGTTGGTCTCTCAGGTGCGTGACTAGCTACCTAAGCTAAGCTAGCCTGTGTGTGTTGGTCTCTCAGGTGCGTGACTAGCTACCTAAGCTAAGCTAGCCCGTGTGTGTTGGTCTCCCAGGTGCATGACTCGGGGTTTGGTGTGGAGGAGGAGGGCATGCCCAGCGCCCAGAGGGTGTTGCTGGGAGACGTGTCCCCTGAGGCAGTGCGGGTTCTGCTGCAGTACCTGTACTGCGCCCGCTGCCCCCTCACGCCCAGCCTGCTGCCACACCTGCAGGATCTGGCTCTCAGGTAGGTTCAACTCCACACCTGCAGGTTCTGGCACTCAGGTAGGCTCAACTCCACACCTGCAGGGTCTGGCACTCAGGTAGGCTCAACTCCACACCTGCAGGGTCTGGCACTCAGGTAGGCTCAACTCCACACCTGCAGGATCTGGCACTCAGGTAGGCTCAACTCCACACCTGCACAGTGTTTCAGCTCACCCCTGCTGGAGGAACTGCAGTCTTCCTAAGAACTCTGAGGGTAGGGTTGTGTATAAACGTGTGTGTGTGTGTGTGTGTGTGTGTGTGTGTGGTACAGGTTGGATCTCGGGGAGCTGCTGCAGGTGTGTCAGAGCTACTCCGGTGGAGCAGCAGTGAGGCAGTGGGCGGAGTCTCGGGAGCCGGAGCGGAGGGAGGAAGAGCAGGAGGAAGAGGAGGAGTGCGGGCAGCATAAATTCCTGGAGCTGCTGCGCTCCATGTGGGAGGAAGAGGAGGCGGAGGAAGGGGGAGGAGGAGACGGAGAGGAGGTGGAGGGAGGTGCAGAGGGGAGGGTGCGTGAGGAGGAGCTGCAGGAGATTTACGAGTTCGCCGCCACGCAGAGGAAGACTGTGATCGAGGAGGAGGAGGAGAACGCTGCCATGGAGACGGAGGAGGAAGAGGAGGAGGAGAGGAAGAACGTTGCCGTAGAGACGGAGGAGGAGGAGGAGAGGAAGAACGCTGCCGTAGAGACGGAGGAGGAAGAGGAGGAGGACAGAGAGAAGAGGGAAGATGGCTTGGCTCGGATGGCTTCCCGTCGCCTTAGCTACTGCCCCGCTCCACACGGTGCTCGCTCACAGACCAAGCGTCCTGATTGGCCCAGCACCAGTCACATGACCCAGGAGGACTCCGAGGCGGAACAGGCTGTTCGCAGCGGGCCAGTGGGGGCGGGGGCGGACGGGACGTCCCAGTCCAGCCCGGGACAGAGGTCCCACAGCAGCCTGGACCGGAGCTACGAGCGCCTCTTCTCCCAGACCTGGGGCGACTACATGGAGACGTCCCACCAGCGGAGCCACGGGGAGCTCATAGACCTGTCCATCAGCCCTGTCCCTGACCCCCGTGGCCCCACCTTCCCCACCGCGGGCGAGTCCCCCGGGACCCCTGCCCTGCTGCAGGAGAGCCCCGTCCTGCTACAGGAGAGCCCCGCCCGTCTGCAGGAGAGCCCCGCCCGTCTGCAGGAGAGCCCCGCCCGTCTGCAGGAGAGCCCCGCCCGTCTGCAGGAGAGCCCCGCCCGTCTGCAGGTCAGCCCTCCCCGGGCCCGGCCCGAGCCCGTGCTCATCCAGCTGTCCGATTCGGGAGAGGAGCAGGACACAAGCCCCCCGCAGCGGGCCCTGTCCAGCCCCGGGGACTGCAGTGCGGAGATGTCCTGGCTGATCCCCGGGACCCCGGAGCGTGAGCCCAGGGCCACGCGGGTCATGTCCACGCAGACGCACTGCAGCATGCGCCGCACGCGCCTGTTCGACACGCGCTCCCCCCCTCTCTCCCGCTCCCCCCCTCTCTCCCGCTCCCCCCCTCTCTCCCGCCCCCCCCGCCAGCGCTGCCCCCGGGGCCCGCCTCTCCCCCCCTCTCTCCCGCCCCCCCCGCCAGCGCTGCCCCCGGGGCCCGCCTCTCCCCCCCTCTCTCCCGCCCCCCCGCCAGCGCCCCGCCCACTCCCGCCACCGACCCCGCCCACAGCCTCAGCAGCCACACCCCCATATCCACAGCCCCGCCCAGACAGCCGGGAGGCCCCTTCTCCGACCCGGCCCGCCCCAAACCCCCCGCCCTGTCCCACGTCTCCTACTGCAGCACCCCTCTCCCCCCTGACCCCTCCTCCTGCCCCACCAGCACCCCTCTGCCCCCTGATCCCTCCTCCTGCCCCAGCAGCACCCCTCTGCCCCCTGACCCCTCCTCCTGCCCCAGCAGCACCCCTCTGCCCCCTGACCCCTCCTCCTGCCCCAGCAGCACCTCCCTGGGCCGCCCCGTCCCCAGACGCTCAGAGCGCCCCCTGCAGCCTGTATCCTGCAGCGCAACCCTGCGTCTCCGCCTCTCCAGCTCCTCCCCCCCGTCTCCGTGGAAACGCAGCAGTCCCGAGGATGAACGAGGGGAGGGAGGAGTGGAAGAGGAGGGGGCGTCACCCCCTCAGATGGAGGACCCGCCCATGGCCTTCGACGAATCGTGGGGCCTGGACGCAGGAGGGCGGCGGGACCCGTGCTTCAGCCTCAGGTTAGACTCCAGCGCAGGGGCCAGCCTATCAGAGCAGGGCTCAGCAGAGACCACGCCTCCTGCTGCTCCTCCGCCACTTTCTCCGTCGCCCGGCAACCAGGTCCACCCCTACACCAGCCTTCTGGAGTCGAAGATCTGGGAGGACTGGGAGGAAGAGGAGGATGGAGCTGTTCTTCCTCTGTCCCAGAGAGTCAGACAACTGAAAACTCCAGGTACCCACAACCCCCCATTCACTGCACTGAACCAAAACATTTACACCCCAGTCAAACCCCACTCACTGCACTGAACCCAAACATTTGTGGAGGTGGTGTTGATGTTGTGTAAACATTTGTGGAGGTGGTGTTGATGTTGTGTAAACATTTGTGGAGGTGGTGTTGATGTTGTGTAAACATTTGGAGGTGGTGTTCATGTTGTGTAAGGGCTGTGGAGGTGGTGTTGATGTTGTGTAAATGCTGTGGAGGTGGTGTTGATGTTGTGTAAACGCTGTGGAGGTGGTGATGATGTTGTGTAAACGCTGTGGAGGTGGTGATGATGTTGTGTAAACGCTGTGGAGGTGGTGTTGATGTTGTGTTAGCGCTGTGGAGGTGGTGTTGATGTTGTGTAAGTGCTGTGGAGGTGGTGTTGATGTTATATCAGCGCTGTGGAGGTGTTGTTGATGTTGTGTCAGCGCTGTGGAGGTGGTGTTGATGTTGTGTAAGCACTGTGGAAGTGGTGTTGATGTTGTGTCAGCGCTGTGGAGGTGGTGTTGATGTTGTGTAAGCGCAGTGGAGGTGGTGTTGATGTTGTGTCAGCGCTGTGGAGGTGTTGTTGATGTTGTGTAAGCGCTGTGGAGGTGGTGTTGATGGTGTGTAAGCGCAGTGGAGGTGGTGTTGATGTTGTGTAAGGGCTGTGGAGGTGTTGTTGATGTTGTGTTTGTCTGTGACCTGCAGTGGCGTCACACAGGAAAGGCCAGGCCCCCCTGGTGCCCATCACCCCCATGCCTGGCTACTCCGACATGGACACGCCCGAGCTGAAAAACAAGCTCAACAGGTGGGCCCTTCCCCTGCTGGTTCACACGCCCCATGCTTTCATTTCTCATTTAGTTTTTTTTGCTTTCATAATAAACCCAAGGGAAGTTTTTTAGTTGCACGCACACTGAAGTCACCTAATGGCTGATAACTGAGCCAGGGCCACTCCTCATTCTGATCAGAACCCAAACCATAATGTACAAAAGCATAGAGCTGATCCGGGGTCAGTGTGTGGGGGGGCAGGCTGACTGTCCGCACTGCGAGAGCCATCAGAAGAGCACTGTCCTCTGTATTATCCCGTTCAGAGTAGGCTTTTGGAACATTTCTTTCAGAACCCTAAACCAGTGTTCCAGAACATTCTACACCAGCAGTAGAATGTTCGGTTCAGGGTGCTCTAATCACACGTGTGTGACATCAACAGTAGAATGTTTGGTTCAGGGCGCTCTAATCACATGTGTGTGAGATCAGCAGTAGAATGTTGGGTTAAGGGCGCTCTAATCACACGTGTGACATCAGCAGTAGAATGTTGGGTTAAGGGCGCTCTAATCACACGTGTGACATCAGCAGTAGAATGTTGGGTTAAGGGCGCTCTAATCGGGGTTCAGGGTGACCAGGCTGTTTTGGCCGCAGGTTCGGGGTGCGGCCCCTGCCCCGCAAGCAGATGGTGCTGAAGCTGAAGGAGATCCACCAGTACACCCACCAGCTGCAGAGCTCCGAGTCTGAGGAGGATGCCCCCACCCACAGGCCCCGCCCCAGCTCCGTTTCCACGGTGTTCAAACAGCCAGAGAGACCTGCTGCTGCGGAGGCGGGGCATAAAGGCTCCTCACACAAAGAGGCGGGGCCAGAGGAGGAGGGGGAGGGGCTGTCTGCCTCTCAGGGGTCTACAGCCTCCTCTTCTGCAGCCAGTGAAGACTCAGAGAGGTGAGTGCTGCCCCTGTCCCAGCACACACTGCCCCAATAACTGCCCCATACCAGAACCCACTGCCCCAATAACTGCCCCCGTCCCAACACACACTGCCCCAATAACTGCCCCATACCAGAACCCACTGCCCCAATAACTGCCCCCGTCCCAACACACACTGCCCCAATAACTGCCCCATACCAGAACCCACTGCCCCAATAACTGCCCCTGTCCCAACACACACTGCCCCAATAACTGCCCCATACCAGAACCCACTGCCCCAATAACTGCCCCATACCAGAACCCCCTGCCCCAATAACTGCCCCATACCAGAACCCACTGCCCCAATAACTGCCCCCGTCCCAACACACACTGCCCCAATAACTGCCCCATACCAGAACCCACTGCCCCAATAACTGCCCCTGTCCCAACACCCACTGCCCCAATAACTGCCCCATACCAGAACCCCCTGCCCCAATAACTGCCCCATACCAGAACCCCCTGCCCCAATAACTGCCCCTGTCCCAACACACACTGCCCCAATAACTGCCCCATACCAGTACTGTATTGTGTGTGGTTTTAAGAGCGCGTCCCGGCCCTGCAGGTGGAACCCGGAGCAGTGCTGGGACTCGGAGGGCTCGGAGAGTGAGGGGGTGACGGCGTCACAGGCGGGGGTGCGGGGGCAGGAGAAGCTGCAGGCGGTGCGGAGCCTCATCCAGTCCGACCCGCTGCTCTACGGGCAGGTGCTGCGCTACCAGCCCCTGGTGCTGACCCAGCTGCAGGCCCGTCTCAGGGCCCAGGGCGTCCGCCTGGGCGCCGCCAAGCTGCTGGACTTCCTGGACTCCCAGTGCATCACTGTCACCACCGCCAAGCCCGCCGGATCCGCCGGGCCCCCCAGACCCCGCCCGGCCAGGGGCAGGGGCCGGGGCAGGGGCCGGGGCCGCGGGAGGGCGGGGGCTGCCAAGGCCTCCCACTGACCCAGTCAGGGCTCAAAGACAGGATCACAGACCTGAAGAGAATCCAATCAGGACAGGAAATGAAGTCATAACAGTGGGAGCGTCTGCATCCAATCAGACGGCCCGCTTTATCGCACTGCTTATAACTGATTGGTGTCACACCTGTCAGTCAGACGGCAGGGCAACAATTCTGCTGGAAGTTCAGAGGAAAGCTATGTGCTTTAATGTTAAATGACGGACATATCACTGTTTGTATGTAAAACCCTTCGTGCAAAATTCCCTGTATGTATTGTAAAAAGTGATATTTTCAGATTTAATCTCGAGTTTAGTGATTTGCCTAATTCAGTGTCACTTTCTAATTTCATGGTGATCAGTTATTGTGTGTCAGTTCTTGTTTTGATGCAGTGTCTAATTTTATTAGACATTTCAGAATTATGAAATTAAAAAGAGCTCACATTCTGACACGGAGGATGTTAACATTTTTACATGACGACAGAGCTGTCGCTGGAAATCAGCTGCAGTTTGTAGAGTAGCTTTTCAGAATGTTGTTTTTCTAAATTCTAAGTCAGTGTTCTAGAACTCCACTGCTTACAATCACCAGCATGAGAATGCTCCGTTAAGAACATTCTAATGACATGCTTGTGACCTCACGAGTGACGTTAAAGGGTAAAGAATACGTTTCGGGGCCCTTTGGGGGGTGTCCTGTCCAGTCTGAGCTGGTGCAGCAGCGATGCCCTAATCTGGCCAGAGCGCTGGGGAGGGGTGTGGGTATTCAGCCAGAGGCTCACCCAGGGTTCCAGCCCGTACACTTTCCCTTCCTCGCTGTGAAAGAGCGCCCCCCTCTGGCCGGCTGGGTGCAGCTCATCCGTTCATATGTTCAGTGAAAAGAAGCAGTGGCTCGTTGGCTGCTCTTATTCAGACAGCCCCACCAGCCACAACTGCTGAACTGACTGAATAGGTTGCAAACTGGGAGTAATGTCAGATGGTATATTGCGGGGCGACATGGCTGAGGCAGTAAGAGCAGTCGTCTGGCAGTCGGAGGGTTGCCGGTTCGATCCCCCGCCCGGGCTGTGTCGAAGTGTCCCTGAGCAAGACACCTAACCCCCAAATGCTCCTGACGAGCTGGTCGGCGCCTTGCATGGCAGCCAATCGCCGTTGGTGTGTGAATGGGTGAATGAGAAGCATCAATTGTACAGCGCTTTGGATAAAGGCGCTATATAAATGCCAACTATTTATATTGAGCTCATGGTCTGACCCCATATTCCCACATTTTACAATTCCTTTAGTGTAGCGGGGAAATTAGCATTTCATGATTATGCGTTTAGCATTACACTAAGTTTAGTATCCCCATCGCAGCAAGGAAAACCCCGAACTAATATTGAAGAAATTGCTATGCTTGTGAACAAGCTGGTGTTAGTGACATCTTGTGGAGAAATGTGAAATTGCACTCTGAAATGTTCAGCGCACAAAATGCCACGTATGAGCTGTGCTATAGTGTGATGGGATAATGCAACACTACATGCCATACAGTCCTGACAAAACAACTTGGATTGTTTTGTTTGTAATTTTTTCATTTTTATTATTTTTTTTGTTTTTTGTAAACACCAGCCAGGTTAAACACATTGCTCTCAGCATACAGCATAGGGGCCTTTCACAAGAAACAAAAGGAGGAAGAAAAAAAGATCTTCTTTCTCCTGATTGGCCAGCTGGACAGAGGTCAGCAGATGCAGGGCTGTAGCCAGAGGTCACTAGGAATGGTAAAATAGCGCACTGGGAAATGTCAGGGTTGCTTCGCACACGGGCGACGCCAATCGTGGGGGGAGGGGGGTGCTAGGGCGTGTCCCGAACTCTGCCCCTGCCCCTCTGTGCTGCAGCTGGGAGACGGCCCACCCTCCTGTCAGCTCAGGTCCCGAGAGGCCTCCTGGCCTCCTGGCCGCTGGCCTGCTGCCACCTCTCACTGTCGCTCAGGACAGGTTGGCGATGTTGGCCAAGAACTGCTGGGCCCACCACTCGTCCAGGTCAACGGGCACAAAGTCTGAGAGAGAACGGTTACATTACATTAATGGCATTTAGCAGACGCTCTTATCCAGAATGATGTACAGTTGATTAGACTCTCCTGGAGCAGTGCAAGGGCCTAGTGCAAGGGCCTTGGTCAACGGCCTTAGTCAAGGGCCCAACGGCTGTGCTGCAGTGCTGCAGTGCTGCAGTGCTACTCAACCCCACGTCCTGCACAGTGTCTGCAGTGCTACTCAACTCCACGTCCTGCACAGTGTCTGCAGTGCTACTCAACTCCACGTCCTGCACAGTGTCTGCAGTGCTACTCAACTCCACGTCCTGCAGCGCTACTCAACCCCACGTCCTGCAGTGTCTGCAGCGCTACTCAACTCTACGTCCCGCAGTGTCTGCATCGCTACTCAACTCCACATCCTGCACAGTGTCTGCAGTGCTACTCAACTCCATGTCCTGCAGTGTCTGCAGTGCTACTCAACTCCACGTCCTGCACAGTGTCTGCCCAACGGCTGTACAGATCTTATTGTGGCTACACCGGGGGTTGAACCACTGACCTTGCGGGTCCCAGTCATGTACCTTAACCACTACGCTACAGGCCGCCTCTACTCAACATCCAGGACAGGGTTTCACAGGTTAAACTTAGAATAAATACATTGTACTTCCTGGACACACAAGGTCACCTTGCGCTTGCGCTACTCAACTCCACGTCCTGCAGTGTCTGCAGTGCTACTCAACTCCACATCCTGCACAGTGTCTGCAGTGCTACTCAACTCCACATCCTGCACAGTGTCTGCAGTGCTACTCAACTCCATGTCCTGCAGTGTCTGCAGTGCTACTCAACTCCACGTCCTGCACAGTGTCTGCAGCGCTACTCAACCCCACGTCCTGCGGGCCACAGTGTCTGCAGTGCTACTCAACCCCACGTCCTGCACAGTGTCTGCAGTGCTACTCAACTCCACGTCCTGCACAGTGTCTGCAGTGCTACTCAACTCCACGTCCTGCACAGTGTCTGCAGTGCTACTCAACTCCACGTCCTGCAGCGCTACTCAACCCCACGTCCTGCAGTGTCTGCAGCGCTACTCAACTCTACGTCCCGCAGTGTCTGCAGCGCTACTCAACTCCACATCCTGCACAGTGTCTGCAGTGCTACTCAACTCCATGTCCTGCAGTGTCTGCAGTGCTACTCAACTCCACGTCCTGCACAGTGTCTGCAGCGCTACTCAACCCCACGTCCTGCGGGCCACAGTGTCTGCAGTGCTACTCAACCCCACGTCCTGCACAGTGTCTGCAGTGCTACTCAACTCCACGTCCTGCACAGTGTCTGCAGTGCTACTCAACTCCACGTCCTGCAGCGCTACTCAACTCCACGTCCTGCAGTGCTACTCAACCCCACGTCCTGCAGTGTCTGCAGCGCTACTCAACTCTACGTCCCGCAGTGTCTGCAGCGCTACTCAACTCCACATCCTGCACAGTGTCTGCAGTGCTACTCAACTCCATGTCCTGCAGTGTCTGCAGCGCTACTCAACTCCATGTCCTGCAGTGTCTGCAGCGCTACTCAACCCCACGTCCTGCGGGCCGCAGTGTCTGCAGGTGTTTGCTCCTACCGTGCGCTACACCGCCTGATTTCACCAATTATTTTAGCCGCTTGGTTCAGATAAGCTAATTGGTGAAATCGGGTGGTGTAGCGCACGGTTGAAGCGAATGCCTGCAGACATGCAAGACGTGGAGTTGTGTAGCGCTGCCTTACGTGATATTTAAAAAGTGCACGAGTAGCTGGAGACTACAAATGGAGAACAAGATAACGGTAGACTGTATACACAAGACACGGTTAATGAATGATAAGATTTAAAAACACAGTGGTGAAATGGATTAGTTAACATTCAGGAAAAATGGATGGCAGAGAGGTCAGGGGAACATGTGTGGGTCCAGTTCTGCTCCGTGTTAAATTTGGGAGCCGGGCCCAGTCACGTTACTGAGCTGTCCGTCTCAGGGGCCTGCGGCTCTCCTAGCCCCTCAAAATAACCCCAGGAAGAGAGAGACATGGTCTGGTTCTGGGGTCTGCTCGTCATATTTCACCCAACCAATCATCATCGGACAGGGCATTTCAGCTCCTCCCACGCAATTCAAACGGCTCTGAATCGCTGATCACTTCGGGCAGCAGGTACACGATCACATGGGTGATCTGACCGGAATAACTGGTTCAGTTAGGATTTGGAGCACCAACTGGGGGCCACATTGAAACGTCAGGGGGTCAGGAATGTGTGTCTGAGTGTGTAAATCATGACTCTTCTACCCGTCTACCAGAGGACAAGCTATCTATAAGCATTGGCAGAGGTGTGTGTGTGTGTGTGTGTGTGTGTGTGTGTGTGTGCGCACACCTATTGTCCTTAATGCTATTATTCTCTGAAATGTATTATTTTTTGCAGATGCTAATCCTGTCCAGTTAGACACTGCCTGCGTGTACCCCGCTGTTAGACAGAGAGGAGGAATGAAGGAGGTTTTCGAGAGAGAGAGAGAGAGAGAGAGAGAATGAGACTCAGAACAGCAGCGTGATAGCGAGAGGAGGAGGAGGAGGAGGAGGAAGGTAACTCACTCTTCATTGCGGGGCTGGGACTCTTCTCTGAGTACTGCACTGGTCTGTGCTGCTGCTCCTGATGGCCGTTCTCACAGAGACCCGCCGAGCCCAGCTGCTGCTCCACCTCCTGCCAGGCTGAGGGAACAGAGACACCGAAACCCTGAGTGTACACACACACACACACACACACACACACACACACACACACACGCGTTCATGTTCATGTTCTCGCTCTCGCTCTCTCGCTCTCTCTCACACACACACACACACACACACACACACCCCCCCCCCCCCCCGTACGCATGTGCATGTTCATGCTCTCACTCTCTCTCTCTCACACACACACCCGTACGCATGTGCATGTTCACTCTCTCTCTCTCTCACTCACTCACTCACAACTGTACGCATGTTCTCTCTCTCGCTCTCTCTCTCTCGACACTTAGCAAGTCCTGCATCATTAAATATGATGACAGAATATGTGTGCTAGCAATTAAGAAGATGAAATGTTTCATACTGTATGTAGGTTTAAGTCAATATTAAATGTGAAGTTCTACTACAAACAACGATATGGCATCTTGGTTTGATGCACACACACACACAATTCCCCTCCCCCTCCCCCTCCCCCTAATAAGGCGATTAAATTATTTTCAGTAGCAGTGCGATTATAACACTGCACTAGACGTGCCCCACCTTCGTATACAAACTTGACATTCTCCTCGTGAGCAGCGCTGAAGGACTCGGCTTGCCTGTCGACCTGCGGGGCCGCTGGAGTGTGGTACCGCTTCCCGTTCAAGCGGTTAAACACCAGCTTGGGCGCAGGAAAACTTCAGGGACAGAAAAAATGGGGAGGCAAAAATGAGTGACACCATTGCAGGTGACATCGTATAATGGAGGTAGGCTATCCTGGTGTAAAGAAAATATTTTATTTTATAAATCAATAATTGTCCGTTTTAATTGAACACTGATTTGGTGGTTCGAGATGAGACGTATAAACGTGTCCTGGGTGTAAATAAACTTGCAAACATTCGTTTTGTTAAAATAAAAAAAATCCTGGTTAATAGTACGAAATTCATGACATTTCTGAAAAAGTAGTTAGCCCCAGGTCACGTTTAGCACACACAGTTCGGAACTATCCTGACTCGCTCGTCTCTAGCCCAGTTTCCAACGCCGGAGGCTACTTCCGTACACACTTCTGTTACCGTGGCGACGGAAGCACGACTATGAAGGACAGGCAGGTTTGGGGCAAAGGCAGTTTTCATTGAACTTTTATACTCGTTACATTTAGTCAACTTACAACGCAACATAACAGAGCAGGAAAATTTGCCATTGACAGCAGACGTTGTACTTTAGGGACCATGTCAGAGATAGGGATAGATTATTTGTCGATGTCCCCAGCAGCTTAGACTATTACAAAACTAGTAGCCTAGTTTATAATATTACGAATCTTGGAAGGTCGACAGATTTTAATTTAAAATGCTTTTCGGATAGCTAACGCTAGCGAGCGTTTATAATAAACTTGTTTCGGTCAAACGAGTTTCCTGGCTACATTGTAACCTTCCCTAGAGCAAGGTCGAAATGTGTCAGTTTAATGAAGACCTGATAGGCATTCTAGTCGTTTAAATAACATAGCTACGAAAGTAGTTCAACTAGATCTGCTTCTTCGCATGCAAATTAAACATTAGGCTAAAAGAGGCGAAACTGTAATAACGCTGTAAGTTAGTTAGTTCACTCAGGCTTTTAATTGCAACGCTGCCTAACCTAGAACCACGTGTTACATTTGCATCTTTGTAACTTCAGCTAGCCGTTGTAAAAGCATCATGTTAACTACATCGGCTAACTTACTTTGCCGCTGGCCAAGGGGTCTGTTTGTGTTTCAGATCGTTGGTTTTGTTTTCAATCTGCTGCGTGGGACCTCCAAAACGAAAGAGAAAAACAGCTGATCGTTTGTACATGGATATTTGGACTGGCTAGCAAAGGTTGCCTATAACACACATGGCTTGCTAACTATAACATTAGCTATAGGCCATCATGTCAGTGCTGCATTACTCTGAACGGTATCAGACTAGGCAAGTTATAGGCTATAATGTGGGCTACGGTTTAAGATCTAGCTGGGATTTTTTATTTATTTTACAAATCTAAAAAATTCAGCGTGCCAGTTGTTTTGGCAGTGGACACAAGTTATATAAAAAGCTGTGGCGTTAACTTATGCAACTAGCTGTAAATTAACACGTTACTTAACTAGCCATCTATAAATACAATCAAAACGATATAACGACTGAGTTGGATCACTGGTGGTTAAAATGACCAGTCCCGACCGCTACAGCAAGCAAATGTCGTCGACACAAATCGGTGTGCGCATGAGCACTCGTATGGCGTTCTCACCTGTTCTCCGTTGTGTAACAAGTTTGCTTGGACCTCTAGTTATTGTGTACATCATGTGATAGTAAATTCCGTGTTAATTTCAATGTGGCACAGTGGAAAATGTTCAGTTGTACGCCTTTGTTAGACGTCAGATTACAAAAAGGAAAAGTCGCAGTTTTTTATGTAAAATCCCAGCAATCCCCCTTTTCAGTCGGGTTCTCTTGACGCAGCCACAGTGGAAAAATATCGCAGCTTGTGTTTCCAAGTCAGCTGGTCTGCGTCGGCCCACCACTTCGCGTCCTGTCAAACGTAGGTAGCTTCCAAGCCACCGAAGCGATCCTGGTGTTTCAGCGTGTTTCAGTCGCTGAATGGGCAGCTGCCAAGTAAGCGCGGATCGCACGCTGTCTATCCTGCTGTAGGTCAAACATGCGTTCTCTCCCAATTCTGAGGAATGCCCTTAGTTATGTAGCCTATCCGAGTTAGTTTGGACGGGTCTGTCGTCCTTGTGCAAGTTACTGCACTGTATATATCCGAAAAATAGTTAACTTTGCTCTTCTGGGGGGCAACCGAGTCGGCGCTGCGCAGCGTCAGTGCTGATGAAACCAAAGTCATTCAGGCTGTCCGCGCACGCCGATAAAAACCAGCCCACCAGTGACGCGTAGCCAACACACGCCTCCACACACGCGGCTTGACTCAGGACTCAGGTTCACGTCGCTTGGTTGTACGGTACCTGTGAAAATGTGAGTGTGTTTGGCACCAGGAAGCGTCCGATACAACTGGTCGTTGAACATTTTCCCTGACAGGCAACATTGGCATTTTTAAACGAACTTAACAAAATTCAACTGAGTCATGAACTATCAACAACAGCACAATTTATGCTTACCTACCTCGGAAAAGCGCGGATATATGACCAAATGTGTCACATAAAGGCATTTTTAAATTGAAGAGCAGCTGTTCACTGCCTGCCTTCTGTATATCCTTACTAAAGGAGTGCAGAAATATCTTACAAATGCTAAATCTACACTGATTGCGTTTTGTAAGAAATAATTTGCAGATCAGTTTAAAGCGGTTCAGACAGGCTGAATCAGGACGACAGTCTAAACCAGCTATCGCGGTGCGTGGAGTCTTCGGTATTTGGGGCAAATCGTCTATTTGGTTTGTCTGACGTAAGCAGATTTGCTGATAGCATGCAATGCATTATGAAATGCTTATTTTGGGTGTTCATTGTTAGACGAATGAACACTCACTGAATTAACCTGCATCACAGCAAGATAGCCATCATGCAATGAAAACTATTTAATTAGTAATATATAGTTATATTATTGTTTATAATATAAACTATACTTTATTATTATTATTGCGAACAAGGAGGGTTTGTCTGTGAAAATGTGTGGATGGGCCCCTATAATACTCTTGAACAAGACACTTAGCAAGTCCTGCATCATTAAATATAAATCTGAATGTGCTATAAGTGGAGGAATATGTGTGTGTAATTAGTAACATAGGCATAGTTGACTGAATATGTGTGCTAGCAATTAAGAAGATGAAATGTTTTATACTGTATGTAGGATTAAGTCAATATTAAATGTGAAGTTCTACTACAAACAACGATATGGCATCTCGGTTTGAAGGCAATATGGATCTACCAGTTGCAGCTCATTTCAAATGTCATGCATCTCACTGTTCTCCATAAGGTACAAATGCTTGTCTCTGGGGTGGTACCCTATAGGTACAAAAATACCTCTCTTCAGCAATATATAATTGTATGTCTTTGCTTGAAATAGGTAAGCTACTCATTAATGCCTAAATTTAACATTATTTTACTTTTAGGGTACATTTGGGAAATGTGCTTCTTAAAGAACAAAAATTTTAAATCTGTATGGTTACTTGATTTCTTATTATAGGGCAGTCTTCCTACACTGGGTCAAAAATGAATGAAACCTGCAGAATTGAGAATGACTAGGCTGGTCACACAAGCCATCAACGTCATGCAACTATGCATACTACGATGCATACTACGTGGTGCTTGCAATTCGCTTAGCGTCAACGAAAATAGAGATAGCAGCCAAAAGCCAGGGTGCACTTTGTCCTCGATTCTAGTTCAGAAGTTTAAGCCAGCACAAGGGAGTTCTCATTTCGTTTCAGTGACTGCATAAGCTCGCTTAAGAGTCGAAAGGAACAAAAAGATTTGGGTGACTCTCAGCTAGGCTAACCTAGCCCCATTGTAAGATGACTTTAGCATTTAGCAGCTTGATAAGGACAGCAGTCACATATTGGTCCTATTGAGGGAAGTGTTTTCAAGTGTGCGCCTATAACTGGAGACCCACAGTGTATGCTTGTGTACTTGCTCCACATTAGAGCTGTATTAAGTGGGCAGATTGTGCGTACACTGCCCCCTGGGCAGGCCTAAACCAAAACAAGTAACGGTCAAAACACAACAACCCAGTTACATCAGGCGGATCATTTTCAGTCAGGTGATTTTGAGTTTTGAGTCACTTTCACAATAAACAGCCCCACAATGGAGCCAAACACAGGGTGAATTCTGATATTGCATCATGTGTTCCTTTGTAAACCTTCTTTCATACAAAAAAAAAAAAAGAAAATAAAAAATGTATGTTGTTCAGCAGTGTTCTCTGTTCATCCAAACTAATCCCAAACCACATATAATTTGGAGAACTGACAGGGTATTAAAGCATTCCAGAATTATTATTATTATTCAACTGTGTTTAATAAAGGCCCAATTCTAATCAACAAATAAGATCTAACAATTTGCACATTGTAAAATACATAGGCTCTAACTAGCAAAATCCTTAAAAGACAATCTAGCATTCTGATGAGAAAGAGAAAATTAGAGACATGTGAACTTGATCACATTGGTGTGATTATCTCTTATCTAATGAAAGCACATACCTCCATTGAGAAAACAGCTGCACAGTACTTTTCCATGCTAGTTCCAGCCTAGTTCTTTGATGTTCCATTTCAGGTGCATAAGTTGTATGATTATTAATGCTATACAATCATGTTTTTTAAAATGTCTTTATTCACTATAAAACATACCAACACAATCTTAGCCAAGTAGTGGTGTGAAATACCACTTCAATTTGTTAAACTAACATACAAGAATGAGACAAAAAGAATCAGAAAATTGGAAAAACACATTGTCAAAGAAGTAGAACTATTTCAGTCCCAAACATCAGTGGCAGCATACAGTGCCTATGGAAAGTCATCATACCGTGTGAAAATGTTTACCTTCTGTCATATTTGCCATATTGCATTAAAATAAATTGACCTTTTTTGAGCTGTATGTACACATTATAACCCTCAACATCAAAGTGAACATAACATTTTGAAACATTCTGCACAATTCTTAAAAATTAATTGGTGAAATGCATAGTTTGGTTAAGTGATCAGCCCCTTAAGAGTATACCATTATAAACTTGCTCAGGTGCAACCAATCAACTTCCAGATCAAACACTCTGACATCTATTGTGGTAGTAGTAGTGGTTTTGATTATTTCAGAATAAAACCAGCAGTTTCTTCAAGATTCCACTACTAGTAGTGCATGTTACTGCAAATAATTCACCATGGTTAGGAAAGTGCTTTCAAAAGGCCTCACGTTAGGGGAAGGTTACAAAAAGATTTTGAAGGCTTTAGCCATCCCTCTTGAGTGCCATCCAGAGCATCGTTAAGAAGTGGAAAGTGTATGGCTCCACCAACACCTTGCCTAGATCGGGCCGCCCATCCAAACTGGATGACCGAGCCAGGAGGACATTGATCAGAGAAGCTACCAAGAGGCCAAAGGCAACTTTGAAGGACTTACAAGTCTTTATGGCTGGGACTGGTCAATCTGTGCATGTGACAACAATTTCACAAGCTTTACACAAAGCAGGCCTGTATGGTAGGGTGGCAAGAAAGAAGCCTTTTCTAAAAAAGTGCCACACTCTGTCTCATGTACGCTATGCAAAAACACCCCTAGAAGATTCTGATGCCATGTGGCAAAAGGTGCTATGGTCAGATAAGTCCTTTTTGGACTGAGTTCCAAGCGCTGTGTTTGGCGAAAACCAAGCGCAGCACACCACCCAAAACACACCATACCTACTGTGAAGCATGGCGGTGGCAACATTATGTTATGGGGGTGCTTCCCTTCAGTGGGGACTGGGCAATTGGTCGGGATTGAAGGGAAAATAGATGCTGCCAAGTACACCCAAATTCTGGAGGAAAACCTGCGTCCCTCTGCTAAACAGCTGAAGATGGGCAGGTCATTCACCTTCCAACACAACAGTGATCCTAAACATACTGGCAAAAGCACAACGCAGTAGCTTAAGGATGGGAGGGTGAATGTTCTTGAGTGGCCAAGTCAGAGCCCTGACTTAAATCCGATGGACTTGAAGAAAGCAGACTATTCCTGCTCACCATAGAATTTTACTGAACTTGCAAGGAAGGAAGAATGGCAAAATATTCCCCAATCTAGGTGTGCAAAACTAGCACAGACATATCCAAACAGGGGTGCATTTCCCGAAGCCTTCTTAACACTACATTGTTCGTAAGTTGTACCTTAAGCTCTACCTTAATGATTCAGCGTGTTTCTCGAAACGCTCTTAGCTAAGTATACCTTATGTACCTCGTACTTTTCGTAAGGTTGGTCCAGACCACTCTTAGCTATACCTTAGCGATAATGTCAGCTTGTAACGGTCAAGAAATGTGGTATGTCTCTTTAAGAGTTGATGTTTGGGTTGCGTGTGTGCGTAAGCAACGTCACTGCCCCGGGCTTGGCGCGAAGGTCGGAGAGTTGAGAGTTCGCCTACCGACAAAGATGTTTTGTGATGTTTTGACGTGTGGACACTATTCATATATATAAATGTAGAATAGAAGCCACACGTCAAAACATCACCGTTAGAAATCATAACAATAAAAGAGAAATATAGAATGTGTAATAGCTGTCCTCTTTGTCGGTAGGCGAACGCTCAACTCTCCGACCTTCGCGCCAAGCGCGGGGCAGTGACGTTGCTTACGCACACACGCAACCCAAACATCAACTCTTAAAGAGACATACCACATTTCTAGACCGTTACAAGCTCACTCCGCTAGTGGCAACCACTGTTACAACTGCAAGTCTCTGAAACCAGCTGTTGCTCTTGGCGACATCTCAATCTGTTAAGCAATATGTACACTAATAATTCTACAGTTGTAGTTAGCTAATAATATTACTAAAATACCACATTAATGGCACTGTTTTCATGCAAATAATAAAATAGTACATTACGAAGGATTCATGTTGCACTTTATTGACCATGTTGCCTAATTGCCTTTTAAATGATATTCATAAACTGACAATTTCCGACTGGAGCGATGTTTATCCATTACCATTTATTCATTTTTTCTTTTGGCAAAGATTACATTACATTATTGGCATTTGGCAGACGCTCTTATCCAGAGCGACGTACAACAGAGTGCATACCCATAACCAGGGCTAAGTGCGCTGAAAGACCCTACAGGGAAGTACAATTTCAATTGCACAAAAGATATTAAAATAATGTAAATAAAACATGACACGCCAAAGAAGGCGTATTCCTAGATGGCGTAGCCACAAACCGTATCACTAATCGTAAATAAAATTTGGCAAATATTATATATACGGTTGGATAATTTTGTTTGTAAGTTTTTAATTCTATTAATATATTCGTATATAGTCGTGATAAATGCAATATTTTAAAGTATGCCTGCACGGTTTTATTCATAAACAACACTACTTTCTCTCATAACGCATTCAAGCAGTCGCTGCATGGAGTGCATAATCGATATTAGTGAGTCGATGGGCCTAGTAAGGTCGCACGTAGAAGCTATCCCTTAAGCAACCGCCTAAGTGATAGTTCGGGGAACACACATAGAAAAGTAAACAACTTTAGTAAGGTATACCTTAGAGAGTCTTCGCAAAGCGCTCAAGAGACACCGGTATTGGGAAACGCACCCCAGAAAGATGGCTGTAATTACAGGAAAAGGTGGCTCTATAAAGTATTAAGTCAGGGAGGCTGATGACATTTCCAACCCTGATATTCTAGGTTTTAATGTTTTATTCATTGAACTGAGGCCCTTGATGTTGGCGTTAGTTTGATGTTGTAAGGGAAAATTTGTAAATAAAGCCCATTTTTTTAATGGGTTTTGATTTCAGGCTGCACGACAAATAAATTAACTATTTCAAAGGGGTATGATGATGTTCTATAGGCACTGTATTTCTTACATTGTGTGAAATAGCTCTTAAACTCTGCTAAGATAGTAACAGTTACAATCCACATAATTTAGCTCAGAGTTACATGGAAGAATATTCATTAGCCTTCTTTGAACGCGCATTCCCCACACCTCTATAGTCTGCACGTCACAAGCAAATAACCCAAAAGTCCATAAAAGCAGCAACAGAATGCAATTGGGAGAGTTCTTTAGCTTCCAGTAAATCTGATTGGAGGCTCCTCAGAATCATGTGACCTCTTCCTGTGTGAACATCCAATAATTACCCCATTTTGCATATTATGGCTCACTATGCCCACTTGCCAGTTAAAGAGTTTAGTTAATTAATTGAATTATTTCAGACATGTAGGATGCCTCACCTATCATAGCCTGCCATAACAGTACGTTACAGCTCAAGATGATTGTCCTCCCATAATTATACAGCAAATATAAATTTTTTTACAAAATGGTCACTGCATATATTATGATGGGGTTATGACATCGGTCATGAGCTGCCATTCACGATTAGGACCGGTCATGGCCTCGTCACATACTCAACGTGACAGTATAATGCATAACGGGGTTCAAGTAAAGGGTTACCAAATGGTTCCATTCATATTCGTATATACTGTACACGACAGTTCTGAGGTAATATTGAAGGCTATAGAGAATCCCTTAAACTCCCTGTGTTTACATGTGTGATTTTGCTTTAGAACTTGGTTGAAACTCACCTGTCTGCATGAGGACAGGTCACATGAACGGAAGCAGCCAGTAAACATTTGTGTATGGGGCAAGAAGCCCTTTACCTGCAGTAGTGCTCATGAGTTCATACAGGTGAAAACTGTATGAGATATGGTGAAAGTGGAGGGACTTTTTGGCTTTGAAATGGAGTCTTATGAAATTGTGTTTCTGATGTGCATGGTGTACTGCTATAATCAGTGGCTAGTGTGTGGGTGTGTGCGTGCGTGCACGCTCCCTGCTGTTCCCTATCATCGGTCAGGCTGTCGGTGATGTGTGAGTGTGAGTGCGTGTGCGTGTGTGAGTGTGAGTGTGTGTGTGAGTGTGTGTGTGTGTGTGTGTGAGTGTGTGAGTGAGTATGTGAGTGTTTGTGTGTGAGTGTGTGTGACTGTGTGTGTGTGTGACTGTGTGTGTGTGTGTGTGTGTGTGAGTGAGTGTGTGTGTGTGTGTCTGTCTGTGTGTCTGTGTGTGAGTGAGTGAGTGAGTGAGTGAGTGAGTGAGTGAGTGAGTGAGTGTGTGTGTGTGTGTGTGTGTCTGTGTGTCTGTGTGTGTGAGTGTGTGTGTGAGTGAGTGTGTGTGTGTGTGTGTGTGTGTGTCTGTCTGTGTGTCTGTGTGTGTGAGTGTGTGTGTGTGTGAGTGAGTGAGTGAGTGTGTGTGCACCTTTGATCAGTAGTGAGGCTCACAGTCCTCCCTCAGGCTGTCGGTGATGTAGCTGATGTTGAGCAGGTGCTGGTGGTACTGCTTCTCCACCGCCGTGTTAATGGTCCAGCTCACCACCTCAACTCCTCTGTCTGCCCAGTACTGCACATAGGCCCTACAGATGGAGAGAGAGAGAGAGAGAGAGAGAGAGAGAGAGAGAGAGAGAGAGAGAGAGAGAGAGAGAGAGAGAGAGAGAGAGAGAGAGAGAGAGAGAGAGAGAGAGAGAGAGAGAGAGAGAGAGAGAGAGAGAGAGAGAGAGAGAGAGAGAGGGAGGGAGAGGGAGAGGGAGGGGGGAGAGCGAGAGAGGGGGGGAGAGAGAGAGAGAGAGAGAGAGAGAGATTAATGTGGGTTAATGTCACTGCAGCTCTGGTTCCCAGTTGATTACTAACAATGTATACTCAGCCCAGGGACAGTCATGTCAGTATTCAGCTGGAGTCTGAACACAGTGTTGTATCGTAAAATCTCAGAGGTTGTGGGTTGGCTTCTCAGGTGGAACACAGAGATGACCGAATTACTTCAGCAAACATACCGCAAGTTTTGAGCAGGAGCATCAGCTAGCAGCCATTGTGGACTGTGTGTGTTCCTCTCCATGTTAACCCCGTACAGCAGATGTGTGGACAGCCTGGGCGGAGCTTCCCCTCAGGCTCAGGTCTTTAGGGACGGCAGACCGCCACCGATTGGACGGGACTGCGTCTCTCTCGTACACACAGCACGGATGAAACCGCTACGTGGTGCGATGTAAAAACGGCAGCCACGGGGAGAAATTAACGCCCCCCCACGTTTCAAAACGGGAAGCAGTGCAGCGAAGACTGCGCTTCGGCACGAGGAGCCAAATCATGGAGCTGTAGGACTGGGTCAAATCATAGAGCTGTAGGACTGGGCCAAATCATAGACTGGGTGAAATCATACATTACAGTTTAGCTGACACTTCTATCCAAATGTGACTAACAGTTGATTAGACCGACCCCCCCCCCATGTGGGGTTAATGGCCTTGCCATGGATCTTATTCTCGCTAGACCAACTCTCCAGACCAACTCTCCCGACCAACTCTCCCGACCAACTCTCCAGACCAACTCTCCAGGTCCCAGTGAAGCACCTTTGCCACCTGGCTACAGGCTGCCCCAACATTATACAGATATTTATTTCTAGTTAGCGAGTTCGCTGATCCTCCTGCCGATGGCAGACTTCGCATAGCTGGGTAACAGGCCGGTTCAGCTATCGCGGAACTGAAACGCACACGTGGG
Source organism: Conger conger (assembly GCF_963514075.1). Lineage (NCBI taxonomy): Eukaryota > Metazoa > Chordata > Actinopteri > Anguilliformes > Congridae > Conger > Conger conger. The sequence goes on from NC_083761.1 coordinate 78,497,015, forward strand.
ATTGTGATGTCATCCCGTGCGAATAGCTCCTTCAGCCCGGTGCCTGTTCGTCCGCATGCCTGTGCGCTGGCCATGCCTCTCCTACAGCACGGACCTATCCCCTTACAAACACGCCAGCCTTCAAACTGCTCTGCTTACGCGCATCTGCTGGGCTCATAAATCAGAAGAAATAAAAAAAACTTACTGCGACTATATACGATAGTCGCATATGACTACGGCTGCTAGGGTGAATAGGTAGATGTATGTATTTAAGTACTGAGGTGTGGTGCACCCACTGGGAGATGTAGTTCTTCTGCACCAGGAAGGCGGAGACCCCACACAGGTTCCACAGCAGGTTGTGATGGGCCCAGTCCAGCACGACGTCGAGCACCTGCATCCAGTGATGTTTCCACGGCGACGAGAAGCGCGGCGTGCCGTCGCCCAGGTGACTCAGGCTCCAGGGGCGGTGTGTCAGCGCCGTCACCACGTCCGGGTCCGCCCGCCGCATCTGAGACACGGTGAGGGCAGGAGAATTTATTTAAGCGCTTAAAGCGCCACTAAATGTGTTCATCCACCGCCATTTGCCTCTCTCACACACGTGTCAATGGATGACTTAAATGTGATTGTCACTTTTCATTTGTAAATTACGATTACTATTGTCGTACATTTGTATGTTTTGTGATGCGTTCAGACCTTTTTATCGTTCCCGCTGAGCTTACTTTCACTGCCAACTTGTCAGCGGGGGCACTTCCGTAGCTCCCCGATTGGCTGTAGTGTACGAGATGCTAATCAATCAGTGACATCCCCCCAATGACGTGAGAGCAGCTGTGCAGGGCCCGCCCCCAGCGTACCTTGTAGATGACTGAGGGCTCAAAGGAGCAGACGATGCTGCAGTTGTAGAGGACGGGGTTCTCTCTGTACACCGCCTTCAGAGCTGCGGCCGCCTGGGGCAACAAGGAGGTCGGGTAACACACACACACGCACACACACGCACGTACACGCACGCACGCAGACACACACGCGCACATACACACACGCACGCAGACACACACACGCACGTACGTATATATATATATATATATATATATATATATATATATATATATATATATATACTTTATGCACACACACACACACACACACAAACAAACACACATACATACTGTATGCACACCCACACAAACAAACGCACATACATACTGTATGCACACACACACAAACACTGTATGACTTTAATAACTGTAATAACTGTCGAGAAGCATTGGAAGCCATATCTGTGGTATTTGGTTATTTTATCACTGCTATTAACCAACCACTGCATTTTATAACAGCCTGATAATACACTCGCAACACCCAAGTAACATGAGGATGAGGCCGTGGTGGTCAGTGGTATCCCAGCATGCACAGATGATCTTGTGTTCAGAAGTATGGCGATATTCACATTCACATTCACACTGGCTACCTGCCACCAGGGTCACTCACCTCGTCTGCGTGACCTTTGACATCAAAGTAAATGGTCAGCTGGTGCCTGAGACACTCCTCCACTCCCTCCTGCAGAGTGGGAACCTTCTCCCCCCGAAACCTCTCCCTGTGGGCACAAAAAACAAAAGTGCCCACTCCATTTTTAGCATTGCCCCATTTCCTTCGCCTTGTTTTTTTTTTTGTGTATTTAAGGCAGCACCCGCTGAGTCCACTCTAAACGGGACACCCCTCTCTCCTGAATTCGGCCTGTTCTCTGCTGACACAGGTGCTATTGTTTTTACTGCTTTATTTGCCTTCTCCATTTCATGTGTCGATCGCTATTCTTCTGTAAACGGGGTTACAAAACATTGTGTAAAAACTGTTCATTAATGATTTATCTATTATCCATATTCCATAACTCAATGGGACTTACTGCCCTGACTGACCCATATTTCTTATCCTTCCTTATGGTTATATAAGTCACCTACTCTATATTATTCACTGCCTAAACTATCCATGTTATATGGTTCCTTTGCCTCTACTTGCCTCAGTTGAACTTTGTATAATGTAACTTAGTTCTGACTACACCAGATTCCCAAAGACTGAAAGCATGGACGTCCTGCTCAGTGACACTGCTCTCATTAATGGATATCTCCCACCTGAGTCTGTGTTCGGGGCCCCATGTGAGTCTGTACTTGGGGGTCCCACCTGAGACTGTGTTTGGGGGTCCCATCTGGGTCTGTGCAAAGGGCCCCACCTGAGTCTGTGTTTGGCCGAGGCGTCCAGCTTGCTGAGCTCAGAGAAGCTGATGTTGCTCAGCGCTCCGGAGCCGTCGGTGGTCCGGTCCACGGTTTCGTCGTGCATCAGCACCGGGACCCCATCGGCCGTGAACTCCAGGTCCAGCTCCACTCCAGTGGCCCCATTCTGACTAGCCTGGTGAGAGAGAGAGAGAGAGAGAGAGAGAGAGAGAGAGAGAGAGAGAGAGAGAGAGAGAGAGGTGAGAGAGAGAGAGAGAGATAGAGAGAGAGAGAGAGGGTGAGAGGGTGAGAGAGAGAGGGTGAGAGAGAGAGAGAGAGAGGAAATTGAATATCCCAGAAAAGGATATCCCAGTGGAGCCACACGTTATGCTGGTTACTCAACACTAAATTGACCCATGGGGCCAGATTTGTTGGCAATTTTGGGTTAAAATCAACAAGCAATTAAAAGCTCCCCATGACCAGTGTCGGCCAAAACATACTTTACCAAAACCCAGTGTAGAAATCACCTTTCCCTCTCCAGCACACATAATACAGCTAGTTAACACACACATCAACACACATACAAACACAGTGATGATTAAACCACTGCCCTGTATTTACTGGTGATCCAAGACTGTTTTTCCAGGGCATAAGGGGGTTTGGGGGTTTACATGCATACCATGGGTATGTGTGTTTGTGTCAACATATATCCAGTTTAATGCATGGCTATATCTGCTCACCGGTACAGTGGCTATGCTGGATCTGATCCAGCTGAGCTGTCAGTCATATAGGTTGTATATTTATAGAGCCATTGTTTAAATACTGACATAAGCCTGACACCATTTAGCAGTTATTCGTCATTGTGAAAGGAATACATAGCCACCAGACAGATAGCATTTGCAGTACAGATATTCATCGGTAAAAGTCACAAACTGGCAATACGAATGAGTGTACCTACAGGTTTCCCCCAGCGAATATAAGATTCAGATTTTTTAGGTCTCATATTCTACTGAATTACAGTATGTATTGTTCTTTTAAAGAACGGTAATTGCAGTGACAAGACAATAATGTTTGCAAGTGGTCCTTTCACACATTATTGTCGTGTCACTGCGTTAGCAGTAGAACGCTTATTATCGTATCTTGTAGGCCGATTACTTAGCTATTACCGATGCTCATGATAACTAGCATTACCTTTACATTTCTCGTCTCAATGGAGGTAGTGCTTATTAGTTAGCCTCCACGTTGGCGTTAATTATAGATCTATTAGTAATTTAATGGTTAAAAAGTAAGAAACGAAAGTAATATTCCCTACCTCCCGAATCGCCGCAAGTGTGTTCTCCGGAGCGTCGTGTCCACCACCCCGATGAGCCACCACAGAGACGCCGCTGTTTTTGACCGTCTTACTGGGTCGTAACACCTGCCTCACCCGACTCGAGGGAACTTGAGGATAGCGGAATATTAATAGTAAGAAGTACAGTGATGCTGTCAGGATGGCGGAAGAAACTGCACTCCTGGTTACGAGGAGCACCACGACGAACAACAACGAGAAACAAGCAATCCCATCTCCGATCTGCAACATTTCTGCGTTAAAGCAATATTTACGACATCCAATGGTTATAACAACTTCACAGTCTTTAAGTAGCTAGTTGTGTCAGAGGACAACAGTGCAGTCCAGATTGCGAACTTCTAGGCAGGGAAACATCGGCTGTATCAGCAGTGTCCGCTCGGAGCAGATTTGCTGACAATACTGAAAGTTAGGTTCCTTATTCCCTTAGTTAGGTTCCTTTCCTCGGGTGACCTTAGGTCCCACTTCGCGAGTGACACTTCCCCAGAAGTACACACTACGGCGCAGGGGGATGTCTGTGAAAATAATATCGCCATATACTCTTGCTAGAGGAACGCTGCAAGTTGCAAAACAGGCGAAGAGAATTCTCGGATCATGGATCATTTACAGAAACAAACAAGATACGGCCACGTGACCGGTAGCGACTGCTTTCAACGTTTCCTAGTTTATCTAGTTTCAGACATTAGAGGGTGCTAATGGGAATTTTAATTTTTTTTTAGTAAATGGAAATAATTTCGGTATTGTATAATAACAGCTGCATTGGTTAAAAACCACGCTGCCCCCCCGATCTTCAATATTAAGATAGTAGACCATTTCACAGCCTGCCTATCAGTTTTGGTATAGGTAACGTAATATGGATTGCGTAATAATCGCAAAATTAATTTATGATGGTGGAAATTTCAGCAACTAGCCTAAAATGGAATCTGGAATTTGCTGGTGGTCTGTTGTCTGTACCAACCTGTGCCACGTCAGCTGGATATGGTCTTGCCAGTATGGTTGCTATATCAACCATCTTGTTGTCACCGTTGGCCTTTTCTAAACCAGCTACCTGCTTCAAACCCGCTGGACCTACGTTGGCTGGCACCAAACTGGAATTGCCACCAGGACTATCATCACAGAATACTTTTAAAAAGTATGAATAATCTGTTTACTGTTACTGAAGATTAGCAACATGGTTGGATTATTTAAACATGGAATGTGGCTACCCACAGATGTAAACATACGAAACCACCATACATGCAACACATAGACTTACACCTACAAGGAGGATGAGCAAGAACTGAGTGTAGCTAGCTATGTTTTTTAGCTACAAGGATACAAGGATATTATCACATTACTATTCTAGAATATACTTGGTTAATGAAACTGAAAGTAATAAAAACATAATTTAACGCATTTTTATTCATGTAGTAGGCTATCTAATCAGGACGGGAGTACATTTGCGCTACATTTGCGTTGCTGCCTCGTCATCCGATGAAGAAATGTATAGTGTACAATCGTGGGAATCACCAAATCCCTGCGATTACAAAATTACGGCAGGGAATGTTACAAGTTGTACAACGCCATATGAACCACGCTATCACGTTCGTCATACCTGTCCCAAGTCATTCACTGCTGCTTGAACCCTTTTGAACATTAGGTATTGTATTTAACGGCATATGTATTATTATTATTATTCATAATAATATATTATTATTATTATTATTATTATTATTATTATTATTATTATTATTATTATTATTTTATGATTATTATTATTATTATTATTATTAATCTATAATAATCTTTATTTAGCCTATGTTTAGCACCTTTCATACCTATAATGTAGCTAAATGTGCTTTACATGCAGCCAATTATAAAGACAACATATTGTAGATGAAATAATACAGAATAAAAATAATAAACGATGTGATTATGGAAATATATCCACCACAAGTAACAGGAAAAACGCTTTCCCCTGTGCTTCCCCTGAGTGGGACGACACTGGTTGTGAGAATATGTACTGTAATTCCAAACCAAACGGGTCTGTGGGGCAGACAGGGATGGGATCAGATGAGTGGGAGGGGGGTGATGGGGAGTTTGGTGATGGGGAGGGGGGAGATGATTTGGGAGAGGAGGGCGAACACTGGGGGGTCCGGGGACTTATTGATACCGCTCTGGGCATGGTTGCAGGAAAAGATTGGTGTTAGATGCTGAAAGTTTAGTGCACAGCTGAATACAGTATTGCTAAGATCTAAACACTAGATGGCAGTGTTGCGCTATCCATTCATTGTTCCCAATAGGTTTTGGCATAGAGTCAGTTTTGAACGTTTCAAGGAGAACGATTAATATTGCTATCTCAATGATCTTGTTGCCAGTTTGACGATCTTCAAATAAAGAGAACATGATCGTGGTCTAGAATTGATGATCTTGAGGAATTTCCACCTGGGAAACTGTTTGTGTAATGTAAGTAATGTACTGACACAAACTATTTATTAATGCAAAGTTTTGTAGATATCACTCACCTCCCTCTCTCATTGATCTGGGTTTGGCCAATAGTCTGGTACAGTAAAAAAAACCCAAACATATTATTGGCATTTGGCAGACACTCTTATCCAGAGTGACGTACAGTTGATTAGACTAAGCAGGAGACAATCATCCCTTGGAGCAATTCTGGGTTAAGGGCCTTATTCAAGGGCCCAACGGCTTCTTATTGTGGCTACACCGGGATTTGAACCACACATTTTGCCTGTCCCAGTCATTTACCTTACCTACGCTACAGGCTGCCCATATATATGTGCCCCATTATGTACCCCACCCAGTGCCCTCTCTCCTGCTGTATATAGAAATGTACCAGTGTGTGTGTGACTGCTCACGCTAGATGCAGTTACGTTCAGACAGGGGCAGAGCTGGGCTCGGACAGCAGTCTGGCACAGTACAGTAAATAAGAGTCGGTCTGAGAGGCACTGGGTGGGCTCCGGGTGGGGGGAACAGAAAGCTCTAGACAGGGTCAAAGACAAAGAGCAGAACTACGGGGCGGAGGTTTTACTGCCCTGTCTGCCCTCCGCTCTGCTCTCCATTCTTTACCCCTGCGCTGAGTGACGAACGAGCCGCAGTGTGTGTGCGCTGTGGCAGTGCCCGTAAATCTAATGGGGGTGTGTGTGTGTGTGTGTGTGAGTGAGAGTGTGTGTGTGTGTGTGAGTGAGAGTGTGTGTGTGTATATGTGTGTGTATGGGAGTGTGTATGTATGTGTGTGTGTGTGTGCGTGTGACTGTGTGTGTGTGTGAGTGAGTGTGTATGTATGTGTGTGTGTGTGTGTGTGTGTGAGAGTGTGTGTGTATGTGTGTGTGTGAGTGAGTGTGTGTGTGTGAGAGTGTGTGTGTGAGTGAGAGTGTGTGTGTGTATATGTGTGTGTATGGGAGTGTGTATGTATGTGTGTGTGTGTGTGTGTGTGCGTGTGACTGTGTGTGTGTGTGAGTGAGTGTGTATGTATGTGTGTGTGTGTGTGTGTGAGAGTGTGTGTGTATGTGTGTGTGTGAGTGAGTGAGTGCGTGCGCGTGTGTGTGAGTGAGTGAGTGCGTGTGTGTGTGTCTGTGTGTGTGTGTGTGTGTGTGTGTGTGTGTAACTAAGTATGCATGTCTGTATTTGTATGTATGTGTGCATGTACTGTACATGTGGATTTGTGTGTGGGTGTGAGTGACAGTCTGTGTGCATGTACTGCATGTTTGTTTTGCTATGGAAGCACCCATGTGTGCGTTTGTGTGTGTGCCTGTATGTGTCAAAGTGTGTGTGTGGTCTTTGTTCATGGCTCTGGGAATTAAATCCACTGAAATCCACAAATATTCAGAATAAATGCCATAATAACCCCAAATAGCTTTAATTGAGTCAGCATTTTTGTCCAAATAAATTTGTCAAGACTACGTGTGTGGTGCCTCGCTCTCTGAAATGGAGGTTATATCTGGCTATTCTATGCATGTGTGTGTGCATGTGAGTGTGTGTGTGTGTGTGTGTGGGTGTATGTCTGCATGTGTGGTGCCTCTCTCTCTGAAATGGAGCTTATATCTGGCTATTCTATGCATGTGTGTGAGCGTGTGAGTGTGTGTGCGTGAGTGTGTGTGCGTGTGAGCGTGTGTGTGTGTGTGTGTGTGTGTGTGTGTGTGTGACTGTGAGCGTGTGTGTGTATGTGTGGGTGTATGTCTGCGTGTGTGGTGCCTCTCTCTCTGAAATGGAGCTTATATCTGGCTATTCTATGCAAGTGTGTGAGCGTGTGAGTGTGTTTTAGTGTGTGTGCGTGTGAGCGTGTGTGTGTGTGTGTGTGTGTGTGTGTGTGGGTGTATGTCTGCGTGTGTGCTGCCTCTCTCTCTCTGAAATGGAGGTTATATCTGGCTATTCTCAGCTGCATATGGTGCACCTGGTCGCTGAGTGCGTCGCCAGTTCACCAGTCCAGGTGCAGGGCAGTGTGTGTGTATGTACAGGTATGTTTGCATGTGTATCTGTGTGTGTGTGTACGCATTTGTGTGTGCATGTGAGAATGTTTGTGAGTGTGTGCATACACACTTGTGTGTGTATGTGGGTGTATGTCTGTGTGTGTGTGTGTGTGTGTCTGTGTGTATGCGAGCGTGTGTGTGTGTTTGTGTGCACACTTGTGTGTGTATATGGGTGTATGTCTGTGTGTGTACGCATGTGTGTGTCCATGTGAGCGTGTGTGTGAGTCTGTGTGCACACGTGTGTGTGTGTGTATGTGTGTGTATGCCTGTGCGCATGTGTTTGTGTGCATGTATATGTGTGTGTGTGTGTATGAGTGTGTGTGTGTCTGCATGCATGTGTGTGTGTGTGTGCGTGTTGACCCCTGTTAAAGCAGCAGCCTGGCTCTCAGTGTTTGTACAGGAGAGGTTGAAGGACAGATTCCTATCCTCCTCTTCTGTAGGTCAGCAGGTTTATACCCAGGAAGGGTGTGTTCTGAGCCTGCTATGGCAAACATATCCTCAGACATTCTCTCTTTCACACTCTTCTGCCCTCTCTCTCATTCTATCTATCTATCTATCTATCTATCTATCTATCTCTCTATCTATCTATCTATCTATCTATCTATCTATCTATCATGCCTGCCCATTCACTCCTACTCTGCAACAGATGTGAGGTTCTGCTGTCTCCATGGTGACCCCTGACACCCCTTTGCACTGCCGTAGGTGCAGTGGAATGTATTTTCAGAGTGATTTCAGAAACAGGTCGTAAATAAAAACACGGCAGTCCAATGCGCTTTTCGCGTGAGAGTGTGCGTGTGTATGTGTGTGCGTGTGTGTGTGTGTACGTGTGTCTGTGCTGTGAACGTTTGGACCGTCGGTTTGAATCTGTAATGCTACTTCTGGTTGCTAGGTCCCTAAAGATTCAGCTGCACATTATTATTATTATTATTATTATTATTATTGTCATTATCAATGGGGGCGGCATTAGCTCAGCCGGTAAGAGTGGTCATCTGGCAGTTGGAAGGTTGCCGGTTTGATCCCCCGCCCTGGGTGTGTCGAAGTGTCCCTGAGCAAGTCACCTAACCCGCCAAATGCTCCCGACAAGCTGATTGGTGCCTTGCATGGCAGCCAGTTGCCGTTGGTGTGTGTGTGTGTGTGTGTGTGTGTGTGTGTGTGTGTGTGTGTGTGTATGAATGGGTGAAAGAGAGGCATCAATTGTACAGCGCTTTGGATAAAGGCGCTATATAAATGCAGTCCACTTACAGTAGCGTCACTATTATTATTGGCATCTGTGTCCCATCTGTGTCTGTGTCTCTCAGCCCCTCTGGACCTGGGACAGCACGGATGACTCACAGTTCTGGCAGAACTGACCCGGGACCCGAGGAGCTCTGCTCTGTCCCCTTATGGAAGGCCAGCGGCTTTAGGATGGGGGGGCGCGGAGGAAACGGAAGGTCTCGGATCATCTTTTTCCCAGGAATGCCCGTCATTGTCTCCAGGAATGCTGTCGGACAGAGGGCCTCTGGGAGAGACGTGTCCACTGGGAGGAGAATAACCGTACACACACACACACACACACTCACACACACACACACACAAACACACACACTATCACACTAACACACACACCCACACACACACTCACACATACACACTATCACACTAACACACACACACACACTCACACACACCGACACACTCACACACACTATCACACTAACACACACACACACACACACACACACACACTATCACACTAACACACACACACGCTGTCACACTAACACACACACACACACACACACACACTATCACACTAACACACACACTATCATACATACACACACACTATCACACTGTAACACACACACTATCACACACACTATCACTCTGTAACACACACACACACACTATCGCACTAACACACGCACAAACACATACAATATCACACTGACACACACACACACACTATCACATTATCATGCACACACGCACTATCACACTAACACATGCACACACTATCACACTAACACACACACACATACACACACACACAGATATACACATACTGAATGGTTGTTGGTGGTTGTTTTATGTGTCAGTTATAAGAGAAAAGCATGCGTGTTGTCCTCTGCGTGTACAGCAGAGTGCCACTCTTTTTCCCCTCATCATTTTGGTTATACTCACTGGCACATCGACTGGATAAGCACAACAATTGAGCTTTTCACATTTCTGCTGTGATGCATCCCCTTCTTCCCTTTGCCCCACCCACTGCCCCACCCTCACAGTTGGATTACCTGCCTCTCCGCACCTGCTGTGATGTCATCACTCTCATTAAAACAGCCCCGAGCCCAGCGATGACCTCATCAGCGTCCTAAGTGACATCACTGTGAGGCCTGACGGACCCCAAACTCGCCGGGTCTCCTGCCCAGCCGCCCCGCCCCTCACTGCTACCGAGGCCTGTCAATCACTAACGTGAGAGAACATAAGACCGGCCAGCTGAACTCTGGGTAGTGCACACTGTTCAAGTTCAGGCAAAGCCAAGTGTGGGGAACGCAATATATTAAGTGGCGGTGTGTCTCATTCAGGGCGAACTCTGCTGAACTGACACATGCACACACACACACACACACACACACACACACCCGTAGCTGTGTGTCAGAAGCTGTGTTTACTGAGGCTCGGTGACGGAGTGCTAGTCTCCACAGTCAGCACCCACCTGTGTCCACACACACACAGGTGAGGCGGGTTTGCTGCGGAACTCTGACAGCCCTATTAAACGCCGTGGCATTAGTGACCATGGCAACGGGCTAGCCAGGAATCCATGCCCCTGGCATGATGTCTTGTTTGGGGAGGGGGCACAGGTGGTGACCACAGGCAACCCCTGTGTGTACTGGCGGGTCCCCATGGTTACCCTGTTTGAGGGTTGGGCGCGGACGGGATGGGGTTTCGCGGATTTGGGACGGGGGCGTCCGGTGGGGAGCGTAACATGAGGTAAGCCCCCAGCCCCCTTCCCAAAACCATTACACTCTCTTTCCTTATCCACCCCCAGTCCCTCAGCCCCTCCCGCCCCCTTACTGCCCCATCCAGCTCCCATTACCTCTTTCCTGCCTTCATCCAGCTGCCCCTGCCCCCCCATACTGCCCCCTCCTGCCCCCCAGCCCCTCCCTCCCGCCCCTGTGGTGTGAGGACTGGGCGGTAGCGTGTCGAGAGGCGTTGGGTTTCCTCACCGGGGAGAATCCATCGGCGTTTGTCTTTCACACATCTGAGAGCGTTTTTTTAGATGGCACCGTCTATGTTTTTCCGTTTTATTCGCCCTCGGTGAGCGAGGCTCCTCCCTGTGTGTTCACAGTCGAAGTCATAGCTGCATCGCACGAATAGCTTCCAGTGAGGGAACGCGGGAGGCTCACGAGAGCGAACGCGAGGCGCGCGAACGCGGACGCGCGTGCGTGCGTTCGCCCGGTGACGGCCGACCCGACGTGAACTCTGCCAGGGGGGAGCGCTGAAACCCACACCGGCGTAGGAGGCCACGGCCGTCTCGCTCAGATCGCGTCCCGTGCTTCACAGTGACGTGAGGCGCCTGTGGCGTGCCATGTTGGATCTGCTCGGCTCAAACTGATCCAGTTTCACTACGACGGCTTGGTTTTTTTTACAAGGGCGGAATGGCAGTTTGTCATGCAAACGCTAAGCTGGTTAATAAATCTGGCTGGTGAAGGGTTTGTTTGCGGGTTTCTCAGTGGCTGTTTTCTTGATTGTTCAATGGTCAATTGTGCTGTGTGTAATGCGTAGAGCTGGGCCTGAATTCTGAGGTGCACTGAGCTTTTTTTTTAGGGTTCCTGGTTGGCTGCTAGGCCTGAGCTGTAAGGTGTGCTGTTGCTTTTTTCGGGGTTTGTGATTGGCTGCTGCGCCAGCGTGAGTCACGGCCCGGGTCCTGGCACAGGAGTCCTGCCCAATCATTACCCACTCAGCAGTTATGTAAGCTGAACGGCCCCCAATCTGTTCTTCCCATTGTCAGCTTATTTCATATCATTCGTTATGATTCACATCCGAAAACAGCGTAAGTCTGTCCATCTGCAGCGACTTCCAAAGGCACAGTGAGAGCATTCCCCAAAGGAACAGAAAGAGAACATTTACACTGATCCCCAAAAGAACAGAAAGGGCACATTTTTACTGTTCCCCAAAGGAACAGAAAGAGAACATTAACATTGTTTCCCAAAAGGAACAGAAAGAGAACATTAACACTGATCCCCAAAAGAACAGAAAGGGCACATTTTTACTGTTCCCCAAAGGAACAGAAAGAGAACGTTAACACTGTTCCCCAAAGGAACAGAAATAGAACATTAAAGAGAGCGTTAACACTGAACATTTCAGATTTCAGAACAGAAAGAGATTTCAGAAACTTCAGAAACTTTCTCATCACTGCCTGCCTCAGGCTTCCCCCTTGACGTGTGTTTTTTGATTCCCGCAGACATTCCGTTTGTTTAGCGCTCAGCTGTGAATCCTGCTGAATTATGTGTTCTGAACCTGCATGTGAGGGCATGAGATCTGCATGTACGGAACTTTGTGTGTGTGTGTGTGTGTGTGTCTGTCTGTCTGTCTATGCGTGTATGTGTTTATTGTGTCCCTGTGTGTTTGTGTGTGTGTACACGCGTGTGTGTCTCTGTGTATGGGTTTGTGTTTATTATGTCCTGTGTGTGTATGTATGTCTGTACACACGTGTGTGTGTGTGTGTTTGTGTTATGTGTGTGGGTCTATGTAAATATGTGCATGTTTGCATGTGTACATTAATTTATTGTGTCCCTGTATGTGTGTGTGTGTGTGTGTGTGTGTGTGTGTATGTATGTCTCTGTGTATGTGTATGTGTTTATTGTGTCCCTGTGTGTGTGGATGTGTGTGTATGTATGTCTCTGGGTATGTGTATGTGCATGTGTTTATTGTGTCCCTGTGTGTGTGGATGTGTGTACATGTGTGTGTGTGTTTGTGTTGTGTGCGGGTCTATACATGTATGTGCACGTTTGCATGTGTACATGAATTTATTGTGTCCCTGTATGTGTGTGCGTTCATGTGTGTGTGCATGTATGCATGTGTGTGTGTATGTGTGTGTATGTGTGTGTTCATGTGTGTGTGCATGTATGCGTGTGTGTGTATGTGTGTGTATGTGTGTGCATGTTTCTGTGTATGTGTGTGTGTGTGTGTGTGTGTGTGTGTGTGTGTATGTGTGTGTATGTGTGTGCATGTGTCTGTGTATGTGTGTGTGTGTGTGTGTGTGTGTGTGTGCGTGCGTTGTTTGTGTGCAGCTCAAAGCTGTGAGTCAGAAGCACTCTGATAAAGGTGTGAAGATTTCTGATATAAAACTACACCCTGCTTATGTGTGCCAGACTCGCGATAGGTTATCTGCTCACACCATTAGGGAAGGAGCGATCAGCCTACCTTTAGGTTTCTGCGTTCTTCCTGCCAAACTTGTGCAGCTGCTCTCAGTGAAGTCAACCAGAGCCCAGATAACTCCGTATCCCATGATCCTCACAGGTGAGCTATTAGAGATTACGGCGTCAATATCTGCCGTATCCTGTGCAGTGGTGGCCAGTACAAACGAGCGTTTTTGTCCACATCAGCGCAATGAAATGCATTTATTTGCTTGGTGTTATAACCGGTCCTCCAGTGCCCTGGACTTCCTGCAGCTGTGATAAGGCCCTTTGCGTGTGTTTGATACGCACACCTGCGGCTGTGATAAGGCCCTTTGCGTGTGTTTGATACGCACACCTGCGGCTGTGATAAGGCCCTTTGCGTGTGTTTGATACGCACACCTGCGGCTGTGATAAGGCCCTTTGCGTGTGTTTGATACGCACACCTGCGGCTGTGATAAGGCCCTTTGCGTGTGTTTGATACGCACACCTGCGGCTGTGATGGGGGGGGGGGGGGGGGGGGGGGTGAGAGGTAGCCTGGCAGCAGCATGGTGCGAGAGCAGAGTACACACTGGAACACAGGGTAGAGAGAGCAGAGTACACACTGGAACACAGGGTAGAGAGAGCAGCGTGCATACTGGAACACAGGGTAGAGAGAGCAGAGTACATACTGGAACACAGGGTAGAGAGAGCAGAGTACACACTGGAACACAGGGTAGAGAGAGCAGAGTACACACTGGAACACAGGGTAGAGAGAGCAGAGTACACACTGGAACACAGGGTAGAGAGAGCAGAGTACACACTGGAACACAGGGTAGAGAGAGCAGAGTACACACTGGAACACAGGGTAGAGAGAGCTGAGTACACACTGGAACACAGGGTAAAGAGAGCAGAGTACACACTGGATGAAGAGTAGAAAGAGCAGAGTACATACTGGAACACAGGGTAGAGAGAGCAGAGTGCATACATTACATTACATTACATTAATGGCATTTCGCAGACGCTCTTATCCAGAGCGACGTACAGTTGATTAGACTAAGCAAGAGACAATCATCCCCTGGAGCAATGCAGGGGTAAGGGCCTTGCTCAAGGGACCAACGACTGTGCGGATCTTATTGTGGCTAGACCGGGATTAGAACCACCGACCATGCGGGTCCCAGTCATTTACCTTAACCACTATGCTACAGGCCACCCTACTGGAACACAGGGCACAGAGAGCAGACTGCATACTTGCAGAAATAAGGATACAGTGGAGGTACATTTTTGTTCCTCGAGGATCACATCCAAAATGTACCTTGATAGTACAGTCATGCTCTATTTGGGTACAAATGAGTGAGTTTTACAAGCAAAAATGGTAGAAATTAGTTATACTGCTGGACCTGTAAGGTACCGCCCCAGTGCCAAATATTTGTACCCATTTAGGCACTTTTCATAGCGTTATTTCTGTGCATAACACCGTACAGAGGGCAGAGAACGGACTGCACCTGGCCCATGGAACTGGACACAGGGAACCAGGGACAAGAAATGGGGAATGGGTCACATGTAACCGGATGCATAATTGCTCCTCATGAGCTGATTGGTGCCTTGCATGGCAGCCTTTCCCCTTGGTGTGTGAATGGGAGAATAGGTGAACGAGAGGCATTGACTGTAACGTGCTTTGGAAAACACTGTATGGATGCAGTCCATTTACCATACAGGGAGCCGGTCACATGGTAGAGGAGACAGGGAGCAGCACAGAGGGGATGGGATAGAGGGAACACGATACTCATGGAATGTGATACTCTGAACGGATTGGATGGATTGCATGGACTGAGCACTGCAGACAGTGTTATTATTCATGTTTGCCTTTATGGGGCGAATGAACACTGTCCCAAACCGGCCTGATTCTGTCTCATTTTCCCCGAGGTGCTTGAGCTCCTCTGTTTGCCCTCCGTGAACTAGTCTGGACCCTGAGCTAACTGAAGATCTGGCCATTCTTTCAGGGCAAGCTTAAAAAAGCACAGTTTCCTGAGAGATTTTTGGGGCGGGTGAAAAAGGCTAAGACAGTACAGGATTCCTTTTCCCACATCTTTTGTTTATTTGAATTGTTTTGGCTTGTAATGCCACCAGAGAAGGAAAATCAAACAGCAAATTGTGGTAGATACAGTCTTCTCGATCAGCAGTGAACAATTATTAAAAATGATGGTGCTCAGTAACTCAGGAAATAATGCTGAACTGCCCAGCACAATAAAATAATGCTGAAATGCACAGTGCTGTAAAATAATGCTGAAATGCACAGCGCTGTAAAATAATACTGAAATGCACAGCGCTGTAAAATAATGCTGAAATGCACAGCGCTGTAAAATAATGCTGAAATGCACAGCGCTGTAAAATAATGCTGAAATGCACAGCGCTGTAAAATAAAGCTGAATTACACTTGCTATGCTTGGAATTCCGAGGGCCTGGCGGAGACTGATGTCCGAAATCCCCAATTAGGCCCAAAGTTCAGATCACGGGACGTCTCCTGTGACCTCCCGACCCCTTGAACTCTGACCCCTGGCCTATGCTGAGGGACCAGGGACGTATTGACTCCAAATTAAGCAGGCATATCACCCTGTGGGATCCACGGCAAAGGGTGGTGATCTGCATTAAAGAGAGAGTACCCGGGTGGTGGACATCTAGAGACTAGTGTGAGTGAAAATCCCAGGAGATCAGCAGTTTATGAGATACTCGAACCGCCCTGTCTGCCACCAACAATCATTCCACGGTCAAAGTCACTTAGATCACATTTTTTCCCCCATTCTGTTGGTTGATGTGAACATTAACTGAAGCTCGTGACCCATATCTGCATGATTGCATGCATTGCACTGCTGCCACACAATTGGCTGATTAGATAATCACATTAATAAGTAGGTGTAATAAAGAAGAAAAAAAAGTTCCTAATAGGTGCTCAGTGAGTGTACATACGGCCATATTCACAGCACAGTAACCTTTAACCCTTTTAGGGTGTGCCATCACCCATATGTTATTAGAATTTCAAAGGGTTAAGTGTGCCAATTATATGTGGATGATGTATGTAGAGAGTACTGCTCTTACCTCTTACTGCAGAGCAGTGGGTGGGCTGAATGACTGCATTCTGATGTAAGTTGGACACTGGTTTTCAGAGAGTTGTGTTCATTGGCCGGGAAATGCTGTTCTATCTCGGTATCACAACTGTAGTGGTGGAAAGTCCAGGTGTCCAGAAAGTCAAATTCCTACCATGTGTTCCCTTCAGTCATGAACTCCCAGCCAGCTGATTTCACTAATTTGTTCTACTCCCTGAAGAATTGTGCTAACTTGCTAATCCAGGTAATTATAACCTAATACTGAGACGGACTTGGATTGAACATGGATTTTCCACCTATGCAGAGCAGTATTCTGTGGGGCTAGGCTGGTTACATTACATTACATTAATGGCATTTGGCTCAGAGCGACATACAGTTGATGCAGGGTTAAGGGCCTTGCTCAAGGGCCCAACGGCTGTGCGGGTCTTATTGTGGCTACACCGGGATTAGAACCACTGACCTTGCGGTTCCCAGTCATGTACCTTAACCACTACACTACAGGCCGCCCTTGTTCTGTCAATGATGTGCCACCACCACCGATTGTTATGTTTTTTATGTTGTTATGCTGCTGCCCTGCAAGGAAAATACATTGTTAATCTCACAGAGAGCTCCTGGATAAACAGAGGAGGTCACATGTACTGTGTTCATCAGAGGAAGCCAGCACTGGATGAAGCTGATTCTTTCTCCTGGTTGAGGCTCCTTCTCCTGGGTGAATCTGGTTCTTTTTGCTGGTTGAAGCTGATTCTTTCTGCTGGTTGAAGCCGGTTCTTTCCACTGGTTGAAGCTGGCTCTTTCTGCTGGTTGAA
The DNA here is from genome assembly GCF_963514075.1 of Conger conger. Lineage (NCBI taxonomy): Eukaryota > Metazoa > Chordata > Actinopteri > Anguilliformes > Congridae > Conger > Conger conger. Next base: position 78,514,270 of record NC_083761.1, read on the forward strand.
GCTGGTTCTTTTTCCTGGTTGAAGCTGGCTCTTTCTGCTGGTTGAAGCTGGCTCTTTCTGCTGGTTGAAGTTGGTTATTTTTGTTGGGTGAAGCGCTGGTTCTTTTTGGCCTGTCGGATGCTTGGCTCCGTTCAGCTGCTCTGGACCCGGGCGTGGCGTTCACCGGCTGTCCTCAGCTGGAGCGGCTTCTCCTCTGGAATGTTCCGGAGGGAGGGAGAGCGTGTGAAAAACGGCCTCGTGCGGGAGACGGGGCTCCGTGTCTCGGACTCTCCGCGCGGTTTCCCCGAGCGACTCGGACGACAACGTGACGTACCGTGACCCTGTTCACACCCGGAGCCCGAGGTGGGCCTCTGGGGCTCCTTCACCGGTGTGGATATTGCATTACATTACATTACATTACATTACTGGCATTTGGCAGACGCTCTTATCCAGAGCGACGAACCGTTGATTAGGCTAAGCGGGAGACAATCCTCCCCTGGAGCAATGCGGGGTTAAGGGCCTTGCTCAAGGGCCCAACGGCTGTGCGGATCTTATGGTAGCTACACCGGGATTAGAACCACCGACCTTGCGCGTCCCAGTCCTTTACCTTAACCACTACGCTACAGGCCGCCGCTGGATATGGGCCATGCGGCTTCAGTGCGCTGGAAGCCCAATGACATAGCGCTCTACCCGTGACTGCTTTAAATCCGGTTAATTCAGCGCTGGCTCTGATGTTTTATACGTGAGTAATGAAGATGAAGATCATGCCTGATGTTTCCAGGCATCGCTGCCAGCTTTTCCAGCTGTGTGTGTCTGTGCGTGTGTTGTTGCTGCTGCATGATCTGTGTTTATAAATGTGTGGGTATTTGTGTGTGTGTGTGTGTGTGTGTGTGTTTGGGTGTGTATGTGCATATGTATGTCTTTGAACAGTATGTATGAGTATCTGAGTGAGTTTTTTTGTGCACTTACATGTGTGTATTTGTACGGGCAATCTCGCCTATGTTCCTGCGTGCCTGTATGTGCACTGTGTGATCATTCATTGTTGAGGTTGAGGTCGATGGTGATTCCGATGACTGATCGTGAAACAGTGTTGTGATGATATGCGTCACATCAGTGTAGTGAACTGTATGTGTCTGCACAGGCACGAGGGAAGGTTGTCTCCTTTTCTCCTGAGAAAAATGTGGGCACTTAGTCCTGTCACTCCTGTCTTTAACCTTTTCCTTTCAACCCTCGGGCGTACTTTATCAGCTGGGAGAGAGGGAGAGAGAGAGAGGCGGAGAGAGGGGGAGTGAGAGAGGGAGAGGGAGGGAAGAGAGAGGTGGAACAGGGGGAGGAGAACACACGCCATGGCATTTCAGATGCTATGCATTTGTCTTTTTGTTTTTCAAAAGTTGTAATTAGGTCATTACGCATAAAAACACATTTTATGTTGCCGCGGGCAACACTGTCAATATTCTGGATGGGAAAGAGGAAAGTGGAGCAACAATTCATCTCCATTGCTGTTGAAAAGCGTACATGATTACCAGACTTGGCTTGTTGAGCGCAACGTTATAAAAGAGCCAGGCAGCGTATGCTGCATGCACTAATGACATGCGACATGGCTCAGGCAGTAAGAGCAGTCGTCTGGCAGTTGGAGGGTTGCCGGTTCGATCCCCCGTCCGGGCTGTGTCTAAGTGTCCCTGAGCAAGACACCTAACCCCAAAATGCTCCTGACGAGCTGGTCGGGGCCTTGCATGGCAGCCAATCGCCGTCGGTGTGTGAGTGTGTGTATGAATGGGTGAATGGAGAAGCATCAATTGTACAGCGCTTTGGATAAAGGCGCTATAAAAATTCCAACCATTTACCATTTACCCCCTGACATCCCAGGGTCTCGCTGCACAAAGCGATCAGCCTTCTGTCTCATTATGCAGTGGATACTCAGAGCTGTGAGTGAATAATCACTTTGTGAAATCATGTGCTTCCGTTTTCCATGACGGGGAACATCACACAATCTGAAATAAAGGTGGAATTTGAGCCTACCTGTACTGTACGTAGACATGTCCAGTCATTGTGATATGGTTTAAATGGGCAAAATAGTGTCTTTACAACAAGCTCTTAAAAGCATCATCTGGCCTGTACTGCAGACCTCAATGTGGACAAGGAAGATCAGGGCTGTCTGTGTGTCACACCCAACTTCACCAAAGTTTCCATCAAAGACAATGACGATGTTGTTTTCAAGAGGAAGATGATTATTTGATTATTTCAACTGGGAGTATTTACCATTTAATGAGGTGTACAGGGGCTGAGGTGGAAAGTCCTGGGGTCGGAAAGTAAACGTCCTGCCTTCTGTTTCTTCCACCCGTTTCTTCCCTCTTCCTTTCGCCCTGACAGCCAAGGGGATCCAGAATCCGGATCTGTCAGTGTATTTGGGTGTTTATACTGTGTGAAGGTACTGTGAATGGGAAAGTCCTTTCCACATGTCTGTGTTCATGCGCCTGCATATTGGTGGGTGTATATGTATGTCCATGGGAGTTTCTGTGTATACAGCATTACTGTGACTACATTCATGCGTATATCATACACATATAACGGTCTCTATGTGGTGTATATGAATGTGTGTGTATGCAAGCATATATGTTTGAATGAATTATGGAATGTGTAAATACGTATCTGTGTCTGCTGATTCATGTGTGCATATACTGTATGTATGCAGTGTCCATATGAATGTGTGTGTGTGTGTGCGTGTGAGTGTGTGCGTGTGTGTGTCTGCACTGTGTGTGTGCGTGTGTGTGTGTCTGCACTGTGTGTGTGTGTGAGAGAGAAAGATAGAGAGAGGTGGCGGCCTGTAGCGTAGTGGTTAAGGTAAATGATTGGGACATGCAAGGTCAGTGGTTCAATCCCCAGTATAGCCACAATAAGATCTGCCCAGCCGTTGGGCCCTTGAGCAAGGCCCTTAACCCTGCATTGCTCCAGGGGAGGATTGTCTCCTGATAAGTCTAATCAACTGTACGCCGCTCTGGATAAGAGCGTCTGTCAAAATGCCAATAATGTAATGTAATGTAATGTAATGAAATGTAATGTGGTGATGCTCCATGTCCCACCCTCCCACAACTCTGCCTGTTGGTGTAATAGACCTTCTCATCCAGTAGGTGGCAGTATCTCAGTCCTCTCGCCCTATTGAACGCCCAGCCCAGCCCAGCCCCTCCCAGAGACAGGGATCCCAATAACATTCCCCAGGTGTAGCGATCAAAGGGTCGAGCGGGGGCATTTGCATAACTGGGTCAGACTGCTGTTTGCTCACGGGGGAGATGTGACACGCTCGACTCTCCCAATGTCAGACATGTCTCCAGGGAGGAGAAAAGAAAACAGAATCCTGTCAGCTGAGACGCTGCGTCTCTGCACCGCGTCAGGCTGCGTGAGATCTGACATTGTGCACGAGGCTAAAGAGGCGCTTTAATTGGAGAGGATATTTTCACAGGGCCTTCCAGCAGCCCTGCCGGGAGGGCGTGAGCACATGTGGTTCGGGGGGGCGGAAGGATACTGTGTCGGCGGAGGACGTTGTTAGGACGGCCTGTAGCGTAGTGGTTAAGGTAAATGACTGGGACACGCAAGGTCGGTGGTTCTAATCCGGGTGTAGCCACAATAAGATCAGCACAGCCGTTGGACCCTTGAGCAAGGCCCTTAACCCTGCAGGGAGGATTGTCTCCTGCTTAGTCTAATCAACTGTACGTTGCTCTAGATAAGAGCGTCTGCCAAATGCCAATAATGTAACATAATGTAATATTCGGAGGGACACTGTGTCGACAGAGGACGTTATTCGGAGGGACACTGTCGGCGGAGGAAGAAGCCACGGTGACTTTGGTCTTCATTGCGCATTACCCGCATTTTATCTGATGCTCTTATTCAGAGTGACACGATGTTTCACATTTCTAAACAGTATCAGTTCCCAGTATACCAATATATATATATATATGTATATATTGGAGCAATTCAGGTTCAGTGCCTTGCCCAAGGGGGACAATGGTGGTGTCCTACCCAGGAATTGAACCTGCGACCGACAGGTTATTATTTCCCAAACCTTTAATACCAATAGTTTATCCCTTTGCACAGTGTAGCGTCAGCAACATTAGGCTGCTCCCTGCTTTTGATTGGTTTCAAAACAAAATAAGTGTGATTGCTTATGTGCCCGCGTGTCGCCAGTCAGTCATTGTCAGTGTATGTCAGTGTATGTCAGTGTATGTCAGTGTCGTTTCTATAAGGGTGTGAGTGAGAGAGCTTGTACTGGAGACTATGGCTGTACATATCCACGTGTCTGTGAAGTACACTATTACACAGGAATCAGCCACTCTCCACATATCCACGTGTCTGTGAAGTACACTATTACACAGGAATCAGCCACTCTCCACATATCCACATGTCTGTGAAGTACACTATTACCCAGGAATCAGCCACTCTCCATGCAGAAGGGTTGCGGCCAATTCAATTTCAACTGGATTTCACAATCATGAATTCAGTTAAAATTTGATTAATGAATTGAGAAAACTCCATTGAACATTATGGCCATTTCTTTCAGATTGTGAGTTGAATATTTATTAATTTTGGACTCAGTAGAAGTGGAATTGACATTGCCTCACGGTGAGAGAGAGAGAGAGAGAGGGGGAGAGAGAGGGAGAGAGAGAGAGGGAGGGTGAGAGAGAGATAGAGAGGGTGAGAGGGAGAGAGAGAGGGAGAGAGAGGGAGGGTGAGACAGAGAGAGAGAGAGAGGGTGAGAGAGAGAAGGAGGGAGAAAGAGAGAGAGAGGGGGGTAAAACTGGCTGGTTTAGATGCATGGCTGCATTGTGGTAAATGTTCAGTGAAATGGCTGACGGATTGTGGGTCTCAGACAGTGTGTAAAACACAAGTCGCTGCTCTGATCAGAGCATCTGCATGAACAAGGAAACGCCCTGAGGAGTCCAACGGTAATCAGATCTGACCTGATTCAAGAATAACTCTCTCTCTCTCTCTGTATTGTTGGGATGTGATGTGTACTGTTGTTATCCTGTGAAATACCGTAATATGTTGAAATAAAATATATAACCAATATATAACAATTATATACACAAATTGACAAATTGCAAAGATATTGCAGGATTTTTCAAAATATCTTTATGTGTAGTACATTGATTGTTATAGAAGTCCATAAATATATGCAATATATTGCAGTATATTTCATTTCCATAAGAGACATGTCTGTTATGAGGACTGATGTTTTTACAGCTTGGAAATGCGACCAAATGAACTTCACTAAATGGGACAATGAGAGAGCTGTGGTCTGGACTGGGACCCTCAGGTGAATGTCAGTTAAACTTTCACCCCGTCCCGTAGAGAAGGGGCGCAGCCCTGTCCCTGTCCCAGCAGTGGAGGTAGTGTCTGTTAAACGTGTGCGTGTTGACACAGTGGCCAGTGTCACTCTCTCCCTGTTTTTCCTGATTGGAATGTGTAAAGGTGCTCCCAGGAATCTGTGATGTGACCGGGTACGGCTGAAGGGTTAGCGGTGGTGTCGAGGAGGTGACCTGTCCTGTCCTACACCAATCGCAGCTGCTTCGTTTCCATGACCACCCTTAGCCCCCCCCCCCCCCCCCCCGCTCTCTGTCTGACATCATGTGTGTCATTAAGGTCACAAGTGTCACCACGACTCAAGTCCTGAGGAACTGGTAACTCTGCAGATGAAATTCAAATCCCAGAGTGTCTCTAGAACTTAAATCTTAATTCTGCTTCTGAGAATAACTCATTAACATGCAAAACTGAAAAAGGTTTTTTTTGGAGGGTTACTTTTTCTTCAGAATTCCAAGTCCGTGTTCTAGAACTCCATTCCTTTCAATCACCATAGTGATTGTGGCATCAGCAATAGAATGTTCAGTTAAGGACATTCTAATCACACCTCACACCTTGGCGAAGTCGCAATCTCAGAACACACAAACCTCTGGTCTATCCTATTTACAAGCTTGGGTCTGTGTGTACTGGGCATATAACCTTGTCTGTATGTGTTCTGTTGTTCCTGGTTAATCTATGTTATGTGAGTGTTCTCACATCACTTGCTTCAGAAAACTGGGTCAGATGTCTACAGTGTTTCAAATACTTAGAATATTTAGGTCCTGGCAAAATATGATATTCCTTCAGATTTCTGACCATTTTAAACTTCTCCAAATCTGCTCTGATTGCTGATGAAAATAGATTTGTCTTGTAAAGTGGGCAGAGATCTGCCGGACGTTTTCCTGATGTAAGGGGGTTAAAGTATTTCAGATAATTATTTGACCCAGTTCTGCTGGTTAATTAGTGTTGTACAGAGTGTTGTGCTGCACTGTATGTGAGGGCCTGTCTGTTCCTATAAGTTCTCACACACATACACACATACGCACACACACACACACACACGCACACATGCTCACACATACATACGCACGCTCACACACACACTCCCTTTTCCTATTTATTGCTGTTGCTCTTGTTTTTATTGAATTAATTGTTCTGCTTTAGAGGAGGATAGGAAGAGATTATACTTGAAATGTCCTAATATGCCCCATTTTAGAGGTACACAAGTAAACTAAACAAAACATGGTTCTTACTAATGGCATTTGGCAGACGCTCTTATCCAGAGCGACATACAGTTGATTAGACTAAGCAGGATCTTCCCCTGGAGCAATGCAGGGTTAAGGGCCTTGCTCAAGGGCCCAACGGCTGTGCAGATCGTACTGTGGCTAGACCGGGGATTGAACCCCTGACCTTGCGGGTCCCAGTTATGTCATATATAGGGTACATTTCAAAGAAACAGAGTGATGAGATGTGGATACTCACTGTAGTTACATAGGTAGATGTAGATGGTTATAGTAGTTATTTACTGGGAGGGGGGGGGGGGGGGTGAGTCACTTTTGTCCTTGTGGGGAGGGGGAGGGATTGGAAGTGAGTCTCTCTTGGAAAATTGTGATTGGAAGGTCATGTGACCTGGTTATTTAAATATGGGAAAACTGCTGCAAGCTTTTAAAACCAATTATACACCCGGCCTGCCCTTGCCTTATATGGCCTTATATGTAGAAGCTGAAATTGCACATCGCTTGTTAAAAAGAATTAAAAAATGTCAGAAATGCGTTTATTCAGTGATGACCAGTGAGGGACAGTGCACCCTGGGGGGAAAAAAACTTCAGCTTGGCTTCTTCAACCTTAATAAGGACCAACCAAAGTGTGTGTGTGAGTTTGGTTTTTGTTTAATACCACAGCAATCGATCCAGAGCCAAGAAACCAGGTGGGTATATCATGAGGCTGGATTACTGAGTACAACCCAGAACAGCTGTTTTTACTTCAGTCCATGTTCCAGTTTTTACTCAGAGTAACATGTCCGGCTAACTCATCATGCTGCTTTGTAACACATCAACACAGCAGCAGCAACAACAACAACCACCAGCAGACCCTGCAGCGTGCCCAGACCAGGAATGAAGATCATTGATGAAACATAAAGACCTGGGCCTGTTTGTCAATACCATGACATTATTTTACCGCCTTCCTGATTTCCTCTATTATTGCATGTTTGTCACACTGAATGGTTTCAGATCTTTGGACAAAATCTTATATTAAACAAAAAATAGGCAACGGGAACTTGCGTAAATACAAAACATTTGTATTTTAAATGAAAAACGTTATCGAACACCCGTAATACCCATGTGAAAAAGTAATTGCCCCCAAATGATTACATAAATACATTTACATTACTAATTACTAATTACAAGAAGCTATAAATTGATAGCAATCTTTCTTGGAGGAATTTCAGCCCACTCTTCTTTGCAGAACTGCTTCAATTCAGGCAAATTAGAAGGTTTGAACTCCTCATTTCAGGTCCTGCCTCAGAATCTCTTTTTTGCTCTAAAGGTCTGAAACCATTCATTCAACAGCAGAGGAAATTAACAAGGAGGCAAATAATATTTGGCCCTTAACCCTGCACTGCTCCAGAGGAGGATTGTCTCCTGCTTAGTCTAATCAACTGTACGTCGCTTTGGATAAGAGCGTCTGCCAAATGCCATTAATGTAATGTAATGTAATGTGTGTAATGTAGCTGTGTGAAAAGGATATCAATTGGTGGGGAACTGAAAATTGACATTTGATCGCCATATACGCCCACTGGTATACAATGACGTATAATCTTGTCTTCCAGGAAGCGGATGGAAAAAAGTGGTTACGTAAATATACAAAGTATAAATATTACAATTCTATACATTTTTCACAATACGTACTTTCAGGCATGCTAGCACGGTTATGAAGAATTGACCAAATTGAGGGAAAAGTTCATTTTGACCCTGATAGGCAGCAGACTCCAGCAGTGCCGACTCCGAATCGTCTCGGGCCACGGTGCCTGGTCCTGTCTCAGAATGGAGCGAGGTGAGGAGGGGACGGAGGCACCGCGCGGTTACGGCAGAGGGGCGCTCTGTGATATCGGCGGTAATCTCGCCCCCAGACGGAAGGACGCAGACCTGGTTCTTGTCGCGGCTGTGGAAGCTTCCGGGAAACCGTGGCTTTTTTTGTTTTTAACAGCCAAAGCACGAGAGAGTGAAACAGAACAAGGGAGGCGGGGGCGGGGGGAGAGAGAGATAAAAACGCAAGAGTGCAGAAGAACAAAACAAGCCCGGGGACACTACTTCATCTCATTCTGAATGGGAGATGATGGGAGATGAATGGGAGATGATGGGAGATGAATGGGAGATGATGGGAGATGATGGGAGATGATGGGAGATGAATGGGAGATGATGGGAGATGAATGGGAGATGATGGGAGATGAATGGGAGATGAATGGGAGAGGAATGGGAGATGATGGGAGATGATGGGAGATGAATGGGAGATGATGGGAGATGATGGGAGATGAATGGGAGATGATGGGAGATGATGGGAGATGAATGGGAGATTGATGGGAGATGGTGGGAGATGATGGGAGATGAATGGGAGATGATGGGAGATGATGGGAGATGATGGGAGATGAATGGGAGATGAATGGGAGATGATGGGAGATGATGGGAGATGGATGGGAGATGAATGGGAGATGATGGGAGATGAATGGGAGATGATGGGAGATGATGGGAGATGAATGGGAGGCTAAGGCTCGGGTAAGGCTCTGTACCTAATGCAAATACCTCAGTTAGTCATCTGTATAGCACACACGCACACACACATTTGCGCATACATACAGGCACACTTATGCACACGAGCACACACACACACACACACACACACACGCGCTGTCACGTGCCGTGATGCACCCCTGGGAGGACGGAAGAGCTGGACACACAACCATCTGAGGAATGTCACCAATCGGTCAAGAGAAGAGAGCAGAGACATGGAGAGGGGAGAGGATCAGGTAAGGCAGGGAGAAGAGAGGCGTGGAGAGGGGGGAGGATCAGGTAAGGCAGGGAGAAGAGAGGCGTGGAGAGGGGGGAGGATCAGGTAAGGCAGGGAGAAGAGAGGTGTGGAGAGGGGGGAGGATCAGGTAAGGCAGGGAGAGGAGGTGTGGAGAGGGGGGAGTTTCAGGTAAGGCAGGGAGACGAGGTATAGAGAGGGGAGAGTATCAGGTAAGGCAGGGAGAAGAGGTGTGGAGAGGGGGGAGTATCAGGTAAGGCAGGGAGAAGAGGTGTGGAGAGGGGGGAGTATCAGGTAAGGCAGGGAGAAGAGAGGCGTGGAGAGGGGGGAGGATCAGGTAAGGCAGGGAGAAGAGGTGTGGAGAGGGGGGAGTATCAGGTAAGGCAGGGAGAAGAGGTGTGGAGAGGGGAGAGTATCAGGTAAGGCAGGGAGAGGAGGTGTGGAGAGGGGGGAGTATCAGGTAAGGCAGGGAGAAGAGGTATGGAGAGGGGGGAGTATCAGGTAAGGCAGGGAGAAGAGGTGTGGAGAGGGGGGAGTATCAGGTAAGGCAGGGAGAAGAGGTGTGTAGAGGGGGGAGTATCAGGTAAGGCAGGGAGAAGAGAGGCGTGGAGAGGGGAGAGTATCAGGTAAGGCAGGGCGGGATAAAGGAAAGCAGAGGTTTGTGTCGTGAAGCCTGCTTACCTCCCTGGAGGGGTGCTGGTGTCTGGTCCCCCGGGAGCGTGCTCAGAGGGGCCTGTCTTCCGGAGGAACGCAGTCTCAGCACTCCATCCCGGCAGGAAAAAGAGGGACATTTCCCCCGAGCCCCCAGAGACAGGAGATATATGGGCTGAGTCACGGTCACCTCGTACTCCCCCTCTCTTTCTCTCCCTCACTCTTCTTCTTGGGCCCAAACAATCCCCCATCCACACGCACACACACACAGACACCGTCCCGTCCCCCGTCCCCCCCCCCGCCCCCCCACCCCCGTTGGTGTCAGAGCTGAGCCCTGACTTTCCCAGAGTGAGACGTCCCGTTGTGGAATGTTTGACAGTTTCACACAGGGTCAGGGGACCAGGCCTTTGGGGAACACCAGGGAGGCCTGCAGGAGAGCAAGAACAATTTCCTGCAAATGTGGTCCCCAGGAAGAGCTACTGCTACTGTACTGCTAGTGTTGTCCCCACAATGAGCTACTGCTGCTAATGTGGGGGCCTCAAAGATCTATTGCCACTGAATTGTCAATGTGGGGACCTGAAACAGCTACTGCTGTGGCACTGCTGATGTGGGGACCACAAACAGCTACTGCTAGTGTTCCACCAATGGAGCCTCCCCGCTAATATGGGAACAGTAATGTGGTACAACAGCCATGCCAGTCTCAATAATGGGGCTGCTCTCCCTCTTCCTCTCTCCTTCCCTCCCTCCCTTCCTCTATAACTAACTATGTAAATGACTGGCCATCAGGCCTCAATCAGGGGGTATCATTGTTGATGCTGCATTCGTGTTTGGAGCGTTGGTAACAGATCCCCATTCTCTGACTGTGGCCTCCAGCGCCTGAAATGCTCCGGTTGACCATCACTGAAGAGGGGAATGGGGAGCGGTGGCATACTCTCCCCTGGGAGATACCCCTTCCGTCGTTTATTTATATTTTATGCATGTGTGCGTGTGGGCGTGCCTGTATGTGTGATAATTTATGTGTTTGTTTGTGTGCGTACATGCATGTGTGCATGCGGGTGTGTGTATGCGTGTGTGCGTGTGAATGTGTGCATGTGTTTGTGTGCGTACACGCATGTGAGCATGCGGGTGTGTGTATGCGTGTGAATGTGTGCATGTGTTTGTGTGCGTACACGCATGTGAGCATGCGGGTGTGTGTATGTGTGTGTGCGTGTGAATGTGTGCATGTGTTTGTGTGCGTACATGCATGTGTGCATGCGGGTGTGTGTATGCGTGTGTGCGTGTGAATGTGTGCATGTGTTTGTGTGCGTACACGCATGTGAGCATGCGGGTGTGTGTATGCGTGTGTGCGTGTGAATGTGTGCATGTGTTTGTGTGCGTACACGCATGTGAGCATGCGGGTGTGTGTATGCGTGTGTGCGTGTGAATGTGTGCATGTGTTTGTGTGTGTACACGCATGTGAGCATGCGGGTGTGTGTATGCGTGTGTGCGTGTGAATGTGTGCATGTGTTTGTGTGCGTACACGCATGTGAGCATGCGGGTGTGTGTATGTGTGTGTGCGTGTGAATGTGTGCATGTGTTTGTGTGTGTACACGCATGTGCGTGCGCGCGGGTGTGAGAATGTGTGAGACTCACCCGGGTCCCCTCGGGCAGACAGTAGAGCTGGGGGCTCGTGTGAAAGGCCTGTTTTATTTGGTGTTATTTTTGCCCAGTCACAGTCAGTCTGTCCCTGGGGCCACAGCCCCCCCCCCCCCTCCCTCTACCACTCACTCCCCCATCCCCCCTTCTTTATTTCTGTCTCTTTCCTCTCCACTGCTTTTTCCCATGGAAGTCACTTCTTCCTCCAGTGCCGATTAAATCTCTCTCTGTACAAATTTTACGAATACAAAACGGATTTATAAAGTAAATGACGTCATGCAATATTGTTTGGAATGCATCCCTAAAGATATATTGTGTTTTTTTAATGATGTGTGGCAGATCAGTATTTCTGATTATAAAGGCCCGTTTATTGAGCAGGAGTAAAGCAGAATATGTCTGAAAGGTCTTAAACTCCACTGTACATCTTTACATACAGAGATCAATACAAGATCAATACAGAGATCAATACAATACGGGTCTGTACCAATGCACACATACATGCATACATGTACTGTACATGCATACACACATAAACATATGCATACACATCCATGCATGCATACATCTACTGTATAAACACATGCATACACATACATCCATGCATATATCTACTGTATAAACGCATGCATACACATACGTGCATGCATATATCTACCATATAAACGCATGTATACACATCCATGCATGCATACACATACAGGCATGCTTGCATACATACAAGGAGATCCAAGTGTTGGGACAAATACATACTTTTTCTTGATTTGGTTCTAAATTACAGTTCAGCTTTTATTAAACATTATTGATAGATAGTTTCACCATAGTATCTATTCTAGATTATAGGCTTTTGATTGCTTTTGCAATCTGTTATTGGCATTTATCAACAAGAGGACCAAAGTTGAAAGTCAAAGAAGCTGAACAATAAGACAATCAATTTATGATGATTCATTTTTACAACACGTATACACACGCATTCATATTGTGTGCTTTTTTGGATAATACAGTATAGTAGCGATACTAACAATAAATAAATAATGAATTAAATAAATGAATACATGATAGTAGTAATGCTATTACTACCACCAATCATGGCTAGTCTATATATGGTGTGCGTGTATTTGCCAAATACATTGCCAAATGTAAAAACGGCTTATGAAACAGTGATAACGCTTTTACACTTGACGCGCGCAGTTTCCGCTCTGCACTCTGCGGGGCAGACCGCGCGGCTCTCCGTCCCGTGGATTGATATGGGATTAGAGAGCGCGAGGGGAGGCGCATCGGAGACGCAGCTCGCTCAAGTGTAGTGTGTACCGCAGACACGCTTCGACTGCACTCAGTGGAGCGCCGAGACCTCGCCGGATCTGCGACAATCGTTTTCCTTGAAGCACCGGGAGAGAAATATATAACATTTTTACTTCCTTATTGGGAAACAAACATTGGAGTATATTATTGCACCCGGAACATATTCAGTGCTGATATATAAAATAACACCTTATTAATTAACCCAGGTTTCGGCACAAGATCTCCGAAGAATGATTTTTTTGTGTGGTTGTTGTCTTGGGCATTCAGAGTAATGGCCAAATTACGTATTTTTACACATACACAATAACACACGTTTAGAACAGTGCGTCAATTTGATATTTACGGATAATAATCATAAATACATAGACATCTTTGCTTGGATTTTTCCACACAACAAAAATCATGTCGGTCTATCACCGGTTACTTTCAAAAGAAGAAGGCGCAGAGAAGAGGGATTTTACAAAGCCAAATGTGAATTTAATTTAAGCACAAACACCGACTGAACTGCTCCTGCCAAGAAGCTAACAAGTGCATTCTACGACGTAGATGACGTCCTCGGAGCACAGGGTATTCTCCACGAGGGATGGTTCTGAAGCCCCGGCGGCAAGGGGCAGCTTCATCGCTCCTACAGAATAACTTCTCGGTTAGGTGGAACTCGAAATTAAAAGGAGATGACAATTTCATTGTTCTACTTCCTCGTCTGCACCTCCTGTCTACCTTATATCACCGCTGAGGTAAAACTGTAAAACTTAAATTTCGCTAGGCTGATACGCTGCAGTCGTGGGGACACGGTGGACTTGGTCTCCGCTGTGTGTGTGTGTGTGTGTGTGTGTGTGTGTGTGTGTGTGTGTGTGTGCGCGTGCTGTATGTATGCATGTAGTTGATGCACGTGTGCTTCTTGTGAGTTCATTGAACAGAGCGACAGCAGGGCTGTCATAGCACGCAGTTGTTGCAACATTGCATGAAAGTTGACAGTCACTCGGGAAACGAATAGTACCCGTACCTGTCATATAGAGGTGTACTATTAATTTTTTTTGTATGTATAAATGTGAAAACCTCCTGAGAAGAGCTGGAAGTCGGATATTTTAAAAGCGGGTAATTTGTATGGGAGTCAAATTAAGGAAGAGGGATTTTGTAAGATATGTTGGACTATTGCCAAGACTGGAAACAGTGGCATCATTATCACCATTCGCACAATGTCCATGGGATCGTCAAGCTATCCTGTTACTTGAGCTTTATAACCATGGAAACAGAAGTACTAGCATCGTGGCACGTGCGGCCGCACTTACTTTCGTTCAGTGATCCTCTGCTCCCTCTTCACACATTTACTGTAATGCATGTGTGCGCAAAACACTAAATACAATGTATTCGACATTATTTTTTTAACTTTTTTATTTTTTATTTTTACTTTAGAAATATGTTATATAAAAGTGGTATTTCTTCTCACGGAGGGATGGCAGGTCTTCTGTTTTTGCTCATCAAGCCCCCTTTCTGGACACGGCGTAATTGCGCACCAGTCGGCGGTCATTCGTTCTTCACTTTCAAACCTTCTCTAAACGAGAGAATTATGCTATTTCATCGGTAATGTGTAAATAGCAAGTGTGTGTTTGTGTGTGGAAACTCAACGGCAAGGTCTGTACATGTGTTAAGCGGATGTTATCGCCAGTTGATCACATGCCCTAACCCGATATAATACAAATTATGTTTGTGTTTCATTTAATGAAATAGTGTTTGTAAGATATTTTAATCACATGATATATTTGCCATTATTAAACAAATTGAAATATATATATGTTGTCTTTAAGGAAGTCCCGATACCTCGGGAACTTATTGAGAGACTGTCGAAGAGCGAAATCTACAGCATCAGCGACCTCCAGCGACTCCTGGAGATAGACTCCGTAGGTAAATTCCATTCCCTTATTGTTTTTTTCCCCTTTGCTGAACTTTGTTCAAAGCCAATATCTCAAACCTGACGCTATTATGGAGTGTCCCTTCGTGTTCATGATTAACCGAAAGCTCTGCGTTAACGTGGCAAAGGGAGAGATAGCAGAGTCAGAGGAAGGTCATGTCCAGAAATAATGAGATGCAAACAAACAAAGCGATCAGGAATGGGCACATATTTGGTTATGGCTTTGAGTATGAAGGTGAATCGTTCTTAATTTCAAATGGCGTGAACGGGCTAATTTAACCTCCTCGCGTATACTGGTGGACTTAATTTAGTTTAGTTCTAACATTACGAGGATAAAGGGAACAGCGCGATTCACACGCTTAAAGTGTTATCCGCATGCTCCATCGACTGTTGCTAAGAAATGAACAGTCTGTTCAAGCAATTTACGGCGCCACGCGGTTCGCATGCACGGGCCCCTCCGTGACAGACGTCAGACTTCGGCAGGATTTAATTTGATAAAATTTAGCCGCAATATTACTCCGATGACTCATTAAATACATGAATGGGCGGATGAATGAATAAATACCTCGTGGCAAAACCATTACAGTTCCTTGGAAACATTCTTCAAGGTCGTGCGGTATTGCAGTGTTGTTTCTGTGCTGAAGAATAACGGCCAAGTTCAAATCGATAAGAAAGCTCCAGATACACAGGGAGTTTCACTCGGGTATTTATTTCCCGGATTCCTTCAGCATTTGTCATAATCTCACTTGTTTGCGACTGCGCGAAATATGAACTATCGGAAGCGGTCTCTCTCTCTCTCTCTCTCTCTCTCTCTCTCTCTCTCTCTCTCTCTCTCTCTCTCTCTCTCTCTCTCTCTCTCTCTCTCACTAACCGACGGTGAGGCAATAAAACTGCACATTAATTGAAAAACAACTTAAGCAATACTACTAACGGCCTGTTGAAATAATAATAATAATAATAATAATAATAATAATAATAATAATAATAATAAGAAGAAGAAGAAGAATAACAATAATAATCATATTTCAAAAGTAAAAAAAAAAAAGGCTAGCTATGACTTAAGGAATGTCAGCCCATTTAGCTGGTAGTATTGAGATGCAAATAGATCTGACTAATAGCTGGTGCACGGGAGGTCAAGTGGCTAACTTCATTATGCTGCTGTCATGCTAGCTATTATTTCTGGACCTCGTGTGAATGGGCGGTGTGTTGATATGTGGCGTTGGAGCCTGGATTCCTGTGTGTCAGATGAAGGAAGGTCTTCTTTGTGTCTGCAATGCACGGCAAAGGAGACCCTTTTCTGCCTCCTCTTTTCTTTTTGTCGCGCTCAAGTGGCAAGCCAGACGTGAGGAGAAGGTGTGTATAATTGAATTAGAGGGGCACTCTTTAGACGGAGGAATGTTTTCCGGGAAGGTAATGGCTCTGGACCGTGTTATTGCCTGCAGAGTTAATCTGTCTGATGGCCTGACTGACAGCATTGGCCGTTGGCGACTTGTTGGCGGCACGGCTGTGTTTCCAAGAGAGAAACAGCTGTGTGTTCAGGGGAGAATCAGCTGCGTGTTCAGAAGAGAGACGCCTGCGTGTTCAGGAGAGAATCGGCTGGGGCGCGTTGCTCTGTGTCAGTCACTTCCTGGCTTTGCTGCTCTTACTTCCTTCCAAACTGTCTCATCATCACCTAGCATCCACAGTGCGTGTGTGTATGTGTGTCTTTCTGTGTGTGTATGTGTGTGTGTGTGCATGTATATGTGTGTGTCTTTCTGTGTGTGCATGTGTGTGTGTGCATGTATATGTGTGTGTCTTTATGTGTGTTTATGTGTGTGTGTGTGTATGCATGTGATAGTGGTAATGATAATTACTTATTTATCCAACGTGACTTACAGTTGATTTGACTAAGCAGGGGACAGTCCCTTCTCACAGCTGCTCCAGAGCCCAACAGCTGTGTGGATCTTATAGTGGCTACACTGGGACTTCCACCAACCTTCCGGGTCCCAGTCATGTACCATCGGCACTAGACTACAGACTGCCCCAACTCATGTGTATATGTGTGTGTGCATGTGTCTGTATGAATGTGTGCCTTTCTGTATGTGCATGAGTCTGTGGGTATATGTATATGTGTGTGTCTATCTGTGTGTGTGTGTGTGTGTGCATGAGTGCATATGTGTGTGTGTGTGTGGCGTGCGCATATGTGTGTGTGGGTGCACGCATGCGTGTGTATGTGTGCACATGTGTGCGTGTGTGTGTGTATGCATGAGCGTGTATGTGGTGTGTGCATATGTGTGTGCGTGCATGAGTGCGCGGATGCGTGTGTGTGTGTGTGCGGGTATGTGTGCACACGCGCGCGCTTCCATGGTTATAAGAAGCAGTTGCATTAGCCTCCTCTCAGAGACAGCAGCAGGTGAGGTCAAGCTGAGATCTGTGCCCTAGGTCTTAGTGCAGTGACTGCCTTACACACGTCAGCCGAGTGTTCCTGCACTGCTGGGGACCCTGCAGCAGGGTCTAGAGAGAGGCAGAGTAGCCTAAACAAACAGGGAAGCACATAGCATGTGGAGGCCTTGGTTGCTGGTTCTCACAGAACTTTCGTGTTGTTATGGTGACAATGGAGCATTCTATTTGGTACAGCCTGGCGGGGGTGGATGCGGGAGGTAGGAGGAGGGTGAACTAATGGTTTATTCCAACAATTTCAGATGTTTTGGTAACTTTGGCAGCTTCCGCCATATTTCTCTTTGAGTGTTCCTCTCGAGGTAAAAGCATCTAATTTTGTCCAGGCATGGTAACTCTGGGCATGTTCTGTCTGTGTGTGAGCACTCGTGTGTGTGTGTGTGTGTGTGTGTGTGTGTGTTTTGCTTTGCGTTCTGGAGTTAACGTTAGGGGTGACTTTGTGTTTTGTCTCTGGCAGAGAATGAGGTTATGGACGAGACTAAACAGAGGTACCGTAAGGACCATTCCCACAGCCACGCCCACCCCAAGAGCTCCCAGATCCACAGCAGACGAAAGAGAAGCGTCGGTGAGCTACTGTGTGTGCACCGTGTCTCTTTACTCCTGCCCTGTGTGTGCACTGTGTTTTTACTCCTGCCCTGTGTGTTTACTCCTGGCCTGTGTGTGCCCTGTGTGTGTTTACTCTTGGCCTGTGTGTTTGAGGAGCATTCTGTTGCTTCGCTCCTGTTCTCTCCACCTAAAGAGTTTTTCTTTATCACCATCACCCAAGGCCTGCTTTTGAGGGTGTGTAGGCCAAGGTGTATTAGGACACAATCAGCACAGCCTTGACCCACTGTAACTGTGAGTGGCACTTTATGATGATGTAAGAGTGTGACACTGACCTCTGACTCCTAGAGGAGGCTGTGCCAGCAAGCTGTAAGGTGCGGACGGTGATCTACGAGATCCCACGCAGCCTGGTGGATCCCACCTCCGCCAACTTCCTGATCTGGCCGGCGTGCGTGGAGGTGACGCGTTGCACGGGCTGCTGCAACACCAGCAACATGCGCTGCCACCCAGTACGCACACACCACCGCACCGTGAAGGTAACAGCACACACTCAGCCCACACACACTACCGCACCGTGAAGGTAACAGCACACACCCAGTACGCACACACCACCGCACCGTGAAGGTAACAGCACACACTCAGCCCACACACACTACTGCACTGTGAAGGTAACAGCACACACACACCACCGCACCTGAAGGTACCAGCACACACCCAGCCCACACACACTACTGCACCGTGAAGGTAACAGCACAAACCCAGCCCACACACACTACTGCACTGTGAAAGTAACAGCACACACATACCACCGCACCTGAAGGTACCAGCACACACCCAGCCCACACACACTACTGCACCGTGAAGGTACCAGCACACACTCAGCCCACACACACTACTGCACCGTGAAGGTAACAGCACACACTCAGCCCACACACACCACCGCACCGTGAAGGTAACAGCACACACTCAGCCCACACACACCACCACAGTGTGAAGGTAACAGCACACACACACTCACACATACATTATTATTATTATTATTATTATTATTATTATTATTATTATTATTACGTAGTTATACCGTAATTACCGTGTTATTATTGTAGGCAACTATTAATTACAATGTTATTGAGTGTGTGAGTACTGTGTACCTGCTGTACAGTTTCACATTGTT
Source organism: Conger conger (assembly GCF_963514075.1). Lineage (NCBI taxonomy): Eukaryota > Metazoa > Chordata > Actinopteri > Anguilliformes > Congridae > Conger > Conger conger. The sequence continues at coordinate 78,533,250 of NC_083761.1, forward strand.
ATTTTAGTAGTGGGGGATGAATGAATTGCAATGGTTGATTTGTGGTATAGGGTTAGGTTAGGGTAAGGTGATGCCTCAGATTAAAGTTATGTTTAAGGTTATCGTTCGGGTCAAGGGGTAGTGAAATGGCGGCGTAGTGGTTGTAGTTCAGAATTGTGCGAAGGGAAAGACCTTCAGACAGCCTTTGCACAATTCCACACTTATTACTGTGCGGTTGCTTAGCGACTGCGTGCTCTTCCCTTCCAGTAAGAGTGTTGGCAGTATTGTCTTTAGTGATTAGCACATTATCCTCCTATGCCAGCATGCACCTGCCCATGCACAGCGTGCCCCAGCCCTAACAAAAATGATGTGCTGTTTATGGATTAACTTTAAAACTGAACAGGTTTATGCATGAATCAGGTGTTCCTTCACACAGGTCTTTAAAGTTGAAACAGAAATGTATCACATCTTCAAAAATATAGGATTTATACACACATTCCTAAAAAATTTTTTTCCAGAGAGATATACTTGGGCCTCAAGTTGCTAATTCTTGAAAGGCATATTTGCTAAATACTGCAAACAGTACAAACAGTGTCCCTGGGTTTGGCAGGCTCTCCCCTGAGTAAAACCTCACAGGATTGGCTAAAGTGCCGTGTTCTGTCATTTAAGGACCAGGTTAATCAGTAAGGGCAGGATTTGCCAATTCCAGTGCCAATTCAACTCGGCGTACATTCTGAGTACGGTAGGGACTTATACACTCACTGAGCACTTTATTAGGAACACCTGCACCTGTATACCTACTTATTAATGCGATTATCTAATCAGCCTATTGTGTGGCAGCAGTGCAATGCATAACATCATGCAGAAACGGGTCAAGTACTTCGGTTAATGTTCACATCAACCATCAGACTGGGGAAGAAACGTGATCGAAGTGACTTTGACCATAGAATGATTGTTGGTGCTAGATAGGGTGGTTTGAGTATCTCAGAAACTGCTGATCTCCTGGGATTTTAACGTACAACAGTCTCTGGTGTTTGCACAGAATGGTGCGGAAAACTACCTAACTAAGGGCCAGGTTGGTCCAAGCTGACAGGAAGGTGACTGTTATGCAAATAATCACGCATTTCAACAGTGGAATACAGAAGAGCATCTCTGAACACACAACGAGTCAGACCTCTTCAGTGGATAGGCTACAGCAGCAGAAAACTTGTCTAAAAATAAATAAATAAAGTCTAATAAATACCTAATAAAGTGCTCACCGAGTGTATACTCAGTAAGAGTTAATTTTACAGTGAATATCTTACTGTGGTTGCCCTAGTTGGTTTAAGCAGGGGATTGGCCAGTTTGCAGGAACAGCATTGGTCAAAGTAGAGGATTGGCTGGTTTGCAGGATTCATTGAAGGCCATGATTGGTTGAAGGATGCTTAGTTACATGATCGGGTTTATGTGTAAGGAGGAGGTACAGGATAGGGTTATGTGTAGGGAGGAGGTACAAGATAGGGTTTATGTGACCATGGGACCAGGCAGAGATTCGGGGCTGGCTAAAGCATTACATAGCCCAGGTCTGGGGCTTGTATGGTGGATACTCTCTAATAAAATGTAGAATTGTATGTAAGTCACTCTGGACAAGAAAATCTGCTGAATGGTAATGTCACGTAAACTAGTCATTTCTGAGTTCAGTGCTGAGGGATGAAGAAGACAGTGTTTTATATGGTAAATGGTTGGCATTTATATAGCGCCTTTATCCAAAGCGCTGTACAATTGATGCTTCTTATTCACCCATTCATACACACACTCACACACCAACGGCGATTGGCTGCCATGCAAGGCGCCGACCAGCTCGTCAAGAGCATTTGTTGGTTAGGTGTCTTGCTCAGGGACACTTCGACACAGCCTGGGCGGGGGATCGAACCGGCAACCCTCCGACTGCCAGACGACTGCTCTTACTGCCTGAGCCAATGAGACGACTGCTCTTACTGCCTGAGCCAATGAGACGACTGCTCTTACTGCCTGAGCCATGCCTATGGGGGCACCCTATGGGGATCGCTCAGCTGTCCTGTCAGAACATTAAGAAGTTTTATGACAATAACTGACAATTACTGGCAGTTATTACATTATAAAGGCCATGTTATTACATTAACCATTTATATTACATACCATTAGGATTACATTAGCCATTTTTATTTCATACCATTAGGATTACATTAGCCATTTATATTACATACCATTAGGATTACATTAGCTGTGGATATTACTTTAACCATTTTGTTGTTTTTGTCCTAATGCCCCCTCCCTCCTGCAGGTGGCGAAGGTGGAGTATGTCCGGAGGAGACCCAGGCTGAAGGAGGTGCAGGTGAAGCTGGAGGAGCACCTGGAGTGTGTGTGCACCTCCCATCTTCACCTGGCAGGACACACAGAACCAGACACAGGTGTGTGTGTGAGTGTGTGTGTGTGTGTGTGTGTGTGTGTGAGTGAGTGAGTGTGCGTGCATGTTTCTGTGTGTGTGAGTGTGAGTGTGTGTGTGTGAGAGTGAGTGTGTGTATGTGTGTGTGAGTGTGTGTGTGGTATCTCTGTGTGTGGTGTGTGTGAGGATGTGTGTGTGTGTGAGTGTGTGTGCATGTTTCTGTGTGTGTGAGTGTGTGTGTGTGAGAGTGAGTGTGTGTGTGTGTGGTATCTGTGTGCGTGGTGTGTGTGAGGATGTGTGTGTGTGAGTGTGTGTGTGAGTGAGTGAGTGTGTGTGGTATCTGTGTGTGTGGTGTGTGTGATGATGTGTGTGTGTGTGAGTGTATGTGTGTGCATGTGTCTGTGTCTGTGTGTGTGTGTGAGAGTGAGGGTGTGTGTGTGTGTGTGTGTGTGTGAGTGAGTGTGTGTGTGTGGTATCTGTGTGTGTGTGTGAGTGAGTGTATGTGCATGTTTCTGTGTGTGTGAGTGTGTGTATGAGTGAATAAGTGAGTGTGTGTGTGCATGTTTCTGTGTGTGTGAGTGTATGTATGAGTGATGTCTAAAGGCTGCCTGCTCCTCCAGATGTTTGTGGAGTTAGCCAGTAGGCCAGGTTGTGGTTTCTCCTTCCTATTTTGATGTTTAAACTCTCCTCCTCCTCCTCTTTCTGTTTACAGGGCCGGTGCGCGTTAGGTCTCCAGGAAAAAAGAGGAAACGTAAAAAGCTAAAGCTCAAGGATTTATTGGCCATGTAATGAAACATTTAAATAATACAGTCTGTGGGGCCTGTGAGTCAATCAGGTACGGCTTTACTATGCCCTTTCAGGGCAACCACTAATCAGATTGCTTAATCAATGAAGCATGGAGGAATGAAATCTGCATGAGCTCACAGTAGCAGGTGCAGTTAGCATGTGTGGTTTTAGCATCTATCACTAAACTGCGCACACTACTGATTGCGTTGTGTTGGCCTTGAAGAGGCGCAAACTGCCTGAGTGTAGGAATAATGCCTGCTTAGCATTACAATGTTCACTAATACTATATTTGAACCCTTCGCCATAAGGCGCTGTATGACACTGTCATACAAATGACATAGCAGCTGTCACAAGATGCCATGCCAGGTGATGTCTGGCTATGTCAAATTGTCACTGTCAAATTTGATGACAGTAGCACCTGTTATGCCTTCCTGTGACTGCTGCTATGTCATGCGTATGACAGTGTTATGTCAGCCTTATGGTGAGGGGTTCAAGTTAAGAGTTACCCAATTTTCCATAGTCAGACATTTGTGAGCTCACACTCTAAAGGGTTGACAGTAAGAGCCTTTGCTGTGGGCTAAAATGGCGACCTGTATCTTTCTGTATGAATAAGTGCTGATCCCTCTCTCTCTCCTTCAGCAGGAGTGAGGTGAACCCCAAAGATCATGCCCCCAAACTGCCTTCTCCTGCCGCCCCCCCCCAACGGACACCAGCCACCATCTCTCCTCTGTCTCATTTGACGTGTCCTCCTTAAAAGACCGACCGTGACTGAAATGATAACGTCGTTAAGATATCCCGCAGGGACGTCTCGACCCCTTCAAGGCATTATCAATCAAATGCTGATGCTGCACCGTTCACGGAACAGACCAGGAATTGAGAGCATTTTAATCCTGCAAGGTTAAACCTTGAATTTTACAAATATTTAGAAACTTTGGGGTGGCGGGAAACCAGCGTTGCCTCTGCACCAGACAGAACCCAAAATGCAGGATGACTGATTAAGAAGAAAACTACAAAAAGACTGAATGTGGCATTGTGGCAGTGTGTCTTCTCAGACATCAGCACCTCTCGTTGAACAGTGAGCGTGTCAGATGTGAACGTGCCCTGTCTGGATACCTGCGTGCAGACATGAAGTTGACATTTTCCTCTTCTTGTTGTGCTGTTGGGATGAACTTGGTCTCTCTTCGATGAGGAAATACACACTATACATTTTTTCTCTTTATAAGAATAAATACAACATTATGTCCTTATTTTTGTAACCTTCATGTGTTGCGCATTGGATTGTATCCTGGTACATAGAAAACGTAATGCAGGGCTTGTTAGCCCAGCCTTTTCTATTAATAATAAACTATTTATATTTATCTATGCTTGTGCTTATCCTCCCCAAACATGACATATTTTTCTGGGTGGGAACAACAACAACTGTGATTGGGCATGCTGTATAACAAGGGTTGTGTTTGGATGAGTAATAGGAATACCAAGTCTTGTGATTGGCTTCCTACCCTGGCCTGTGTTTCTGGCCTATCAGCGGGGCTATGAGCAACAGAGTGCTGTTGTTTTGATGACTTTTGTGTTCTGTGCATTCGAACAGCCTCAGATCTCTTAATGAATGACTTTCCGCGTGGTGTGTGCAAAGAATAATGTGTGGGAGATACAGAGTTAAGTGAAAAAAATTGAAAACAAGCTTAGTTTCAAACATGTAAAAAAAGACTTGTCCATTTATAGTCAAGCAGGTGGATATACATACTGTGTAGGAATAAAGCTACAGTGTAGAAACATATGAACTAATGAACAGAAGAAAAAAAACACTGTGTCCAATAAATGGCACACATACCATACACAGCTGGATAGGTTTAGTTCAAATTAATAATTCAATGAATGGATTAATTATTAATCTTTCATGCTGCAGAGAGAACAGCTACCTTTGACAGTTGTTTGGAGAGAATCCCACGCTTCCAGGATTGTGCTAACAATGCTTAACTGCAGTTAGCTGAGCTTGTCAATTTGGTTAATAATAAACACAGTTTAATCAGGCTGCCCTACACCGAGTTTATATCATAAAAAACAGTAATTTGTTATTTAGCTGGCACCTTAATCCAAAGCAATTCACAGTTGATTCGACTATACGGGACAATCCCCCCAGGAGCAATGCAGGGTTAAGGGCCTTGCTCAAGGGCCCAACAGCTGCACAGATCTTATCGTGGCTACACTGGGGCTTGAACCACCAACCTACCGGGTCCCAGTAATGTACCTTAGCTACTAATATTACTACTACTAATAATAATTTGTAATATATTAGTAATAATAATAACCACTATTATTTTCATTTTTTTTGCATCTAATCCAAAGCAATTAATTTAAGTCACATTGATAATGATTTAGAAGACAGTAAATAAATGATTAATAATTTTGTTGTACATCATTTAAAATTGTCAGTATTGTCAGTGGCTAGTCCACCTTAATAACAAAAGTTTTTAAGGTGGAATTGGAATGCATAGTAGCATAACAATTATTGCAGAATATGACCATTTGAAAACCCTGACTTAATAACATAATAATGTTTACAAATTGTTATTAGTGATACTCAACCGTACAAAATATATTTTGAAGCAACATATTGCATAGCTATTAATATTTTAATAAGCAGTAATAAACATATTATAATAAACATATTAGTATTGCCCTTGATTTTGATCTAGAATTGCCTTAAATAGTTAGATATTTTTGTTGGATATTTACAGTAAATGGGATTCAAATTCAAATCAAATTCAGCTAAAGTACCTTGAACTAGGGTATAACAAGGCCCCCTATTGTCAGTTCTGGGTACCACGCTTTTGACGGTGTTCAGACATTGTGTTTATGCAACCAGCAGGTTGCAGGTTCAAAACCCAAGGGAAACTGCTTTATGAATGCTACATAAACAGTTTCTGAACATATACATAGAATCTGGAGCTGGATGAACAGGACAGTAGGTCCCCAACAGGGTAGGGCGGGCCTCAACCAGCTCACAAGCCAGTGACTATTTTTCACTATGCAGACCACATAGTACTGCAGGAGAGAGCTGGCACGAAATTGCTGAGGGTATTTTTGTCTAATAACAACTGATAGCCTGTGGGGCCCTGCATACACTGGTCTGGGAAAGGGACGAGTGAAGAGAAGGAAGAATATAGAAACCACAGCAGGAGGAAGAGAAGCAGGGACAGAGCACAGGGACATTTTGGAGAAAGTTTACATTCTGGAGAAAGATTACATTGAGGCATAGTCAGGTTTTTATCTCTCAATATTATTTTTCAATTCAATCCAATTAGCAACCAGTTTGATTATCGGCATGACAAAGTACTATAAAAGCAAAAATTGATGCTTGTAAAAAACATTGATTTAAAAGTTAACAATACATGAAAATCTCTCTCTCTCTCTCTCTCTCTCTCTCTCTCTCTCTCTCTCTCTCTCTCTCTCTCTTCATCTCTCAGTTTCTCACCCCCCCCTCTCCCCTTGTTCTCTGGATTTTCTCTGCTTTTCATTTTTTCCATTGTTGTCTCATTCTTCTTCTCAGTTTGTGGTTCATCCTTTGTTTCTCCATCTGTCTCTTCAAGGTCTCATTAGGGGTCCAAGCACTGCAGGAGCCAGAACCATGTTGTTTTATTTGGATTCTGTTTTATCTCTTTATCTTTCTATTCTTTTTTATCTTTTTATCTCTTAAACAACTTTTCACTGGTAGGTCTGAGGCTTGTCAAACTTACAGAAGATAGGCTTGTTTGGATGGGGTATGCCTGGTGACACTATAGTTTTTTAGAGCCACAAAATTTGGTACGCAGGTGTCTCTGCTCGAGAGGACCAATTTTCTTCAAGGAGCCAAAACATGTCAGGGTAGATTTTCTGCCCCTAAAGCCCTACTCCCCCTACAAAAATGTACATATCTGGATGAAATAGTTGTTTTTTTTACCAAGCACCTGGCAAATTTTATGGTGATTAAATCCCCCGGCTTGAATTGGCTGCCATTTTGGATTATATTTAAACAAACTTAACTCTGCACTGTTTGACGAAGGCTCAAGACATCCTGATAGGTGCCTTTCCTCACATAGAAATGTCTAGAAACCGTAAGATTGCCACAGTTGGATTTCTACCATTTCAATTTTTACTTATTGGCCCACTCTCATTGGGCTGTGCCCATTAGTGGGAGTGGAACCTGTGGAGACCTCAGGCTCAGGTTTTAGGACTGCCCACCTCTGCTCTGAGCATCTCACATTGTTTTCATCCTTCACACGGTATCCATTCATACAGTTGTATATTTGCTGAAGTAACTCGGGCTAAGTCCCCTGCTCAAGGGCGCAAAGGCTGTGTCCTCTCCGGGAATCAAACCTGAAACCTCCTGGTTACAAGCCCACTTACAACTACACTTTATTTATGTCCCGTGAAGAGAGCAGGGCAGCACTGCCCAAAGCTGAGTGCTATACTTTACACCACTCGAGACGTTTTTAATCTTGTGTGACCGCACATAAAAGCTGATTTAAGACAGAAGATTTTACTGCATGCTGGGAGGAAAGACAATATTACCGCTCCTCAGACGAACCCACCCCTCCCCCACCTGCATCTCCAGGGGATCAAGAGGCATGAAAGTCTGCTTGCTCATCGCTTCCTAGCGTTAGAACCCAGTGTTTTAGACTCTGAAATCCTCATCACTCTCACAATATACAACTACAAAGACTTTCTTTTTCTTTTTTTCAGCCTCACAATAGCATGTCCATTTGAAGAGCAGGAGAACACAAGTCAACTGGATGCCCAGTTCCAATCTGCTTTTTCCTGATCTTCTCTTTTTGCTCTGCCTAGAATTCCAGCTATAATGTGGGAAAGGCACCACCGCAATCCAATTGCCCACCCCATCATCCCACCAACATCCAACCAATATCCCACCAACATCCCACCAACATCCAACCAACATCCCACCAACATCCAACCAACATCCAACCAACATCCAACCAACATCCAACCAACATCCCACCAACATCCAACCAACATCCCAACAACATCCAACCAACATCCAAACAACATCCCACCAACATCCCACCAACATCCAACCAACATCCCAACAACATCCAACCAACATCCAAACAACATCCCACCAACATCCAACCAACATCCCACCAATATCCCACCAACATCCAACCAACATCCCAACAACATCCCACCAACATCCAACCAACATCCCAACAACATCCTACCAACATCCAACCAACATCCCAACAACATCCAACCAACATCCAAACAACATCCCACCAACATCCAACCAACATCCCACCAACATCCCACCAACATCCAACCAACATCCCAACAACATCCAACCAACATCCAAACAACATCCCACCAACATCCAACCAACATCCCACCAACATCCCACCAACATCCAACCAACATCCCAACAACATCCCACCAACATCCAACCAACATCCCAACAACATCCTACCAACATCCAACCAACATCCAAGCAACCAAACACAAACAAAATAATGTTTGTGGACAATGCTCTGTATCTGGTGGAAAATCCTGGCAGCATTCAGGGGATATAAATAACAGATGAGAGGCAACGCACTGCACATAGAGCTTCAGTTTTAGAACTCATGGCTTTTGATCATAATTCTAATATCTTCTATTTTACTTTCAATGATAACACTTACCATTTTCCTCAACTTAATCTGAGCCAAACCCGAGTGAAACCCCAATCCTGAAACCTACTTCTAACCATTAGTGTTGGCTGAAAAGTCTGATAATTATAGTATATTTCATGAACAGTGGACGTAACATCAGTTCAATGAAGGAAATGTATTTGAAGTAAAAAATCGGACAAAACTTACATGCATAGACTTACCTCCAACTTTGGCCCATTGGTGGCGCTAGAGCCCTCGAGGTGGAGACATGAATCTTTGTGAAAAGAATCATGGGACCGTCCCCACTCAGTGTGCCAAATTTCGAAATGTTTTACCAAACAGTTCTAGGGGCTGCCATAGACACCCTAGCCCAGGGGTCGGCAACCCTGGTCCTGGAGAGCCGCAGGGTGTGCTGGCTTTCGTCTTCACCTTAAAATAAGCAACCGATTCAGACCCAAGAAACCAGGTGAGGTGAGTTAACTGTGTAATCAACGGCTTTCATTGATCAATTAATGCCAAGTAACAACGAAAGCCAGCACACCCTGCGGCTCTCCAGGACCAGGGTTGCCGACCCCTGCCCTAGCCAGACAAAAAAGATGATGATATAACACCAAGAAAAGGTAGAAACACACAGTGTGCCTATGCAGCTTCACTGCTTTACCCCCAAATATTGCCACTAATTTTTCCATTGATCCGTGAGATTTTATTTTGTTATGAACTGAAAGTAATAAGAAATGTACACAGAAATGTTGTTTATTGTTATCATGATAAAAAATTGACAATATTGAGTTCTCCGGAAACCCCCCCAAAAAAAAAATCTATTGTACTAAACCTAATGCAAGTTCTTCAAATTTCTCCGTCACGTGACCCCTCTTTCTAGAATACCTAGGCCGATCACTTTGACCTTTCACCTCTGACCCTGGAAAGGACACAAGTCAGTATGTGAGTGACAGCAACTACTGCTGATGGAACTATGGAATGGGCAAGCCCACACACTCTCTCGCTCTATCTCACACACACACACTCTCTTGCTCTGTCTCCCACACACACACTCTCTCTCGCTCTGTCCACACACACACACACTCTCGCTCTGTCTCCCACACACACATTCTCTCGCTCTATCTCACACACACACACACACACACACACTCTCTCGCTCTGTCTCCCACACACAGACACACACATGCACATGCACATTTTATATGCTTTTTTAAAATAATACTTTTATTCATGTCCACATACCAAATCAGCAATAAAGGGTACACAGCTCAAAATAATGACGTGTATACTTGCAAAATTATTAGGGGAAGCCTACAGGTAGCAGTGCCACCTCCAAATATGGCGGCTGCTCCCATGCCTACTCCCATGCTGTTTCTCAGCTACCTTTCCATAAACGAAGCGACCGACACAAGCAGTAAGATTATTTCACATTCCCCAAGACAGTAGAAAAGGAGCAGGCTCACTTTACACCGCTAGCTGCTAACTGCTAAAAGACATTCTCTGCTTTTTCTCAAGAGTGCCAACACACTGGTGTGGTGTGTGTGTGCCTCAAAGAGGGACATCAGTGTCTCAGAACCAAATTAATGTTTCCCCCAAATAACACACATCAGCGAGAGAACAGGGCAGGGGGAGTGGGGCAGCTATTCAAGTCCAGCGTCGCTTTCTGCTTCAGCTCAAGAGCTGAAAGAAAGCCCTGTGCTCCCTGTGACACTGGATTCCCAGCAACAAATTGAGTGTGCGCTTCCTTTTGTCTGCGCACAAACAGGACCAGGAGGAGACCAGGGTCCATTTGTCTTCACTCTCAGAGTCCTGTGTGCTCTCCTGGACTGGGGGGGGGGCTTGAGGTGCAGGTTTGGGGGGGGGGGGGAGAGGGGTTGCTGAAATACTACCAGCTGCTCCAGATCAGTCAGAAACCGTTGCTTCAAATTCAGACGTGCGACCGAACGCAGCGATTTCAGTGATGATACTCAAATTCAGCTCTCTGCAAATCTAGTGATGCTGTATCTATGACAGGAACTGACCCACATCAGTCGTACAGGATATACGACAGGATCTGTAAATTAAGTGTTGAGTAATTCTCGTAGGAAATTTGAGTGTTTAGTAACAGAGCAAAACTGCACAACCTGCTGCTCTCGGTACCGTACAGTACCACTGTCTTGGAACGTGGACCGGACCGGAAAGAGAATATTCCTTACAGTACCACTGTCCTGGAACGTGGACCAGACCAGAAAGAGAATATTCCTTACAGTACCACTGTCCTGGAACGTGGACCAGAGCCAAATGCGGACATTCCTTACAGTACCACTGTCCCGGGACGTGGACCGGACCGGAAAGTGGAAACCACCCTGGGGCCCCTTTCACAAAGCAGGATTACTGAGTTAGCTGGATAACTGCACAAAGCAGGATTACTGAGTTAGCTGGATAACTGCACAAAGCAGGATTACTGAGTTAGCTGGATAACTGCACAAAGCAGGATTACTGAGTTAGCTGGATAACTGCACAAAGCAGAATTACTGAGTTAGCTGGATAACTGCACACAGCAGGATTGCTGAACACAACAATCACTACTGGTGACTGAAAGCAAAGGAGTTCTAGAACGCTGACTGACTTCAGAATTTTGACACATTTTGAATTTTGAAAAACATTCTGAATCAACCTGCTCTACAAAAGGTAAGGAACTGACTTTAATGTCGGCCTGGTTTCCCCCTGGGAGGACTGTGCTGTTGCACTGTCGGGAGGCTGGACTGGTGGCCCCTCCAGTCTCACGGGGCTAATTTACACCACTGTGGCAGGACCCTCTCACCCTGCACCCCCCATCCCCCCCACAGCGTAGGTCAGGTGACATGGAATCTCAGTAGGGGGGTGAAGGAAAGGTCCGCGGTTTGTCAGGGGTAATGGGGCTGAGCCACACAAATTATCTTGAAGGGTGGTCGTCCTTTTGACGAGTACATTTTAAGGTGACAGTTAAGGACAAATATTGATTTAATCCAGCCAACGTCTCATATCTGTCAATACTCTGATTAAGGACAAAATGTTGGTTGAATGCAGTCCACAGTAAGAGTAGAGCTAGTTGTGGATAAGTATGTATTCATGGATGTATGTGACTGTCTATTTTTTTGCTGCTGTCTTGGCCAGGACTTTCTTTGTCAAAGACATTTTGAAACTTAGTGGGAATTATTGTTAAAATTTAAAATAAATAAATAAATAAATAAATAAATACATACATACATACATACATACATACTACACACGGTCCTGTACAGACATAGAGTGAGAAAACAGTGTGAAGAGGGGAGAATAATAGTTTTTTTTCTCCGTGCCTCTCTTGTTTCCATGTCTTATTTTCTTAGAGATCTGTTTGATATGCGGAGCGACAGTTCAAGAGCATTCCTGCCCATAAATCACCCCCCGCCCCCCTCAGTCTCTAAAACAAAGCCGTTACGACTTGTTGCAAATCTCTCTTTCATCAGATGAAATGATGTTTGAGGTTTGATGCCCGTAGCGGAGCTTTTTAAAGCTTTTTAAAGTTCCTGCCCAAATCGACCTCCCGTTCCCTCTTTATTGGGAGGAAGGAACCAGTGATGTTGATGGAGCGGTCGGAGTGAAACTGATATCGTACTTTCTCTCCCTCCAAGAGGAGAGTCGCACGTTTCTGGAACTCTAAGGAGCCAGTACACCTCTCAAGCCCTTCCCAGAATGCTGTGTGGTCCTCTCGTTTCAACTAGGGGCGACATTGGCTCAGGCGGGAAGAGCAGTCGCCTGGCAGTCGGAGGGTTGCCGGTTCAATCCCACTCTGGGTGTGTCGAAATGTCCCTGAGCAAGGCACCTAACCCCAAAATGCTCCTGACGAGCTGGTTGGTGAGTGGCATGGCAGCCAATCGCCATTGGTGTGTAAATGGGTCAATGAGAAGCATCAATTGCACGGCGCTTTGGATAACTGCAAGAAATTGTGAAACCAAATAAAGGCAATTTTACTTTGGATAACGGCACTATATAAATGCCAATCATTTACCATTTAAGTCTGAGCACATTTACAGTTTGAGAGACTGTGAGTCAAGGGTCAAGTAGTGACATTCTGGCTAAGGTACAGGACTGGTACATGACATGGTTCAAGCCACGTTGTTGCCAAGATAAGATCTGCACAGCTGTTGGCTCCTCGACCCCACATTGCTCCAGGGGCAATTGTTTGGTCTAATCGATTGTAAGTTGCTTTGCCTAAAACATGACTGATAATTGGGGATGAAAGTATTTGGTAACGGTTGTAAGGGATGATATTTCCCCAGCTGTCATCCCTTCTCTTTCAGTTACCATTTCAGTTACCATCTCTTTCTACCTATCTGGAAAGAACAAAAAATGTACAAGGAGAGTGGACCGTCTTGCCCTCCCTAAGGATAAACAAAACACACACTGTTCGACTCACTCAAGCTGGTTTAAACCGGTCATGAGACAGCGGCGGCCATGTTGTTTCTCTGCATGAAGCCCGGGAGTGGTAACCGTGGTAACTGTTGACTGCTACCATCAGGGCCAGGATTCTGGGGTCGCGTCTGCTCTCCTCTCCTCGGTGAAGACAATGAAGGCGTGTTTCCGACAAGGAAAACAATCTGTCTTCCGAGAGCAGGGCTGCTGTATCTCAGCGAGAGACCAGATTGCTTTCATATTTTTGGCTTGTTTTTCATAATCGTTGGGCGCCCAGCTCCCTCTCAGGGGACCGTCCGCAGGGCGAAACTTTCACACGTTGTCCGTTTGTACAGCTGGACGTTTCCTGAAGAGTTGTGACGGGGCTCCAGCGGGCTTTGAACCTGCCAGGTTACGAAACCAGTTGTAACGGGTTATAGTTGGTAACATCTATAACTTTACTCTTTACTCTCAAAAGTATAGACGTCAAGCCTTGATTCCCCGTCGTAAGGGCAGATCGTAGAGTCTTGGTGATGGTAGCTTCTCATCTCCAATCTTTGGGACCCACTTGCCAGCAGGTTTTTGTCGTAGCCAGGAACTCAACCGGAAGTGAAAGACTTCTATTGGTGTACGTATATTTCAATAGACTTTCAATCCAGATGAAATGGTTCATTACTGCAGAATAAGCAAAAGGAGACAAAAAAGTGGGAAAAAAGTGGAATATTAAAAATACGGATGAGAAGAGCCCAGTATGTCCATCTACACCCAACATTTACCTACAATCAAGAGAACATACCACCTGGACTCCAACACGCTGGGCAACACAATTATGTTAGGCCTACTTTTTGTAGATTGTACAGTCATTTATACTGCTTTGAATTATGCATACACAAACACATTTTTATGCAAGTATGTGTGCGCGAACACGATCTGAGATCTGTTGATTCATTTATCTTGAGCCATTACAACATACACATTAAAGCTCTCTTACACTCTCACTCACTTTTTTATCTCTCCTCCTCTCCCACTCCTTCTCTCTTTCTGTCAGCTGCGCTCACGCGGTTATCAGTTGTGCTGTTTTCCTTGGCACACGCACCCTCAGGTACACAGTGCAATGCTGCTGATAGCGCTACTCTTCCCGTTCCCTTCGGAATGTGTGGAGTAGAATGTGAGAAGGCTGTGTGTGTGTCTGTGTGTGTGTGTGTGTGTGTGTGTCTGTGTGTGTGTGTGTGTGTGTGTCTGTGTGTGTCTGTGTGTGTGTGTGTGTCTGTGTGTGTGTCTGTGTGTGTGTGTGTGTGTGTGTCTGTGTGTGTGTGTGTGTGTGTGTCTGTGTGTGTGTGTGTGTCTGTGTGTGTGTGTGTGTGTGTGTGTGTCTGTGTGTGTGTGTGTGTGTGTCTGTGTGTGTGTGTGTGTGTGTGTCTGTGTGTGTGTGTGTGTCTGTGTGTGTGTCTGTGTGTGTGTGTGTGTGTCTGTGTGTATGTGTGTGTGTGTGTCTGTGTGTGTGTGTGTGTGTCTGTGTGTGTCTGTGTGTGTGTGTATGTGTGCATATATACTCAGTGAGCACTGTATTATGCATTTTTTTGACTTTTTTACTGATTAAGTGTTCTGCTGCTGTAGCATGTCCACTTAGGGGTTTGATGCATTGTGTGTTCAGAGATGCTCTTCTGCATACCACTAATGTGTGGTTATTTGTGTTACTGTCACTTTCCTGTCAGCTTTGACCAGTCTGGCCCTTCTCCTCTGAACTCTCTCATTAACAAGGTGTTTTTGCCCATAGAACTGTGTTTTGCACCATTCTCTGCAAACTCTAGAGACTGTTGTGTTGAGTTTCTGAGATACTGTCTGGCACCAACAATCATCCCATGGTCAAATGGTCAAAGTTGTTTAGATCACATTTCTTCTACATTCTGACATTTGGTCTGAACAACAGCTCAACCTCTTGACCACGTCTGCATGCTTTTATGCATTTAGTTGCTGCCACATGATTGGCTGATAAAATATTTGCATTGACAAGCTGGTGTACAGTTCTACCTAATATATATAATATATCTACCTGTATACTGTATAAAAACTGTATGGGTGTTAAAGCCTGTACAATGTGTAACAAGTTATTTAGCAGGCTTCAGTCCAATGGGCTGGACCAGATTGCACTCTCAATCTGCACAAATGCCATCTTAACAAAACCAGGTAAAATTCCTTCTTTCAACCCTTTAAAGGTGGAAGATTACAAATGTGTCACAGATTTAGAATTTTGAAAAAAATCAAATTAATTGCTGAGAAACCGGCTCTTCAAAATGGTTGGCATTTATATAGCGCCTTTATCCAAAGGGATGTACAATTGATGCTTCTCATTCACCCATTCATACACACACTCACACACCAACGGTGATTGGCTGCCATGCAAGGCACCAACCCACTCGTCAGGAGCATTTTCAGGGGTTAGGTGCTCAGGGACACTTCAACACAGCCCGGGCGGGGGATTGAACCGGCAACCCTCCGACTGCCAGACAACTGCTCTTACTGCCTGAGCCATGTCGCCCCAGAGGTCTAAGGCCAGTTTATAGTCCAGCGACAGAGTGTCGCTCCACTGAAATCATAGGATGTTCGTTAAAGTTCTATTATCGTGCAACATATACGTAGATTGTGGTCATTGTCCTTGGCAAAAATATATGAACACACTCAAATCACCCAGAGAATAATCCAAACATCTCTATGACCAGCATCATGCATTGCACATGGCCAGTCACTGGGACACTGTCTCTGGACTATAAACTGGTCTTAATGTGCGGTTTCTGTTACTTTGCCGTGCAAACTGTTTATTATTGTTGTTTATCGCCCCCCCGGGTCCTCTGGGGAGCTTCTTGGATGAGATAGACATCCTCCTTAGCTCCTCACCAGTCAATGACACCCCCCTGATCCTCCTGGGTGACTTCAACCTCAACTCGGAGTCCACCCAGTCTACCTTTCTCTCCCTCCTCTCTTTTGACCTTACCCTCACTCTTTCCCCTCCCACCCACAAAGCAGGCAACCTTCTTGACCTCATCTTCACAAGGAGCTGCACAACAACAAACCTCTCTGTAACACCACTCCATATATCTGACCACTCCTTCATCTCTTTTTCTCTTCCACTCTCCTCTTACACCCATCCATCTCTCCCACCATCCACTGTCACCTGTCGGAGGAACCTACGCCACCTGTCTTCCTCCACCCACTCATCTACAATCCTCTCCTCCCTACCATCCGCAGAGTCTTTCTCTCGACTGTCTCCCGATGATGCTGCTACAAACCTCATGTCCTTCCTCTCATCTTCCTTTGACTCTCTGTGTCCCCTCACTACCAAACTAGCTCGGGCCTCCCCCTCCAGTCCTTGGCTTTCTGATGCTCTACGAGCTGTCCGAACCAAACTGCGGGCAGCGGAGAGAAAATGGAAAAGGTCCTGTCTCCCCAGTGATAGGGTTTCCTTCCATGCCCTCTTATCATCTTTCCATTCCTCTATCTCTCTAGCAAAATCGTCCTTCTTTCACTCGAAAATTAACGCGCCGCCTCTAATCCCCGCAAACTGTTTTCAACGTTCTCCTCTCTTCTGACCCCCCCTACCCCCCACCCCCTCTCATCACTCACACCTGATGACTTTGTCTCCTTCTTTGAGGTTGATGCCATTCACAATTCCTTCTCACAACCCTCTCCCCCTGCTGACCCTCCTACCTTCCCCAACTCCCTAGCCTCTTTTTCTCCCCTCTCTGACGCCGACACATTGAAACTCCTTACATCCCACCCCCGACCACCTGTCCTCTTGACCCCATCCCCTCTCCCCTCCTACAATCTATATCCAATGACATTCTCCCTTTTCTCTCCTCTCTAATCAACACCTCCTTCTCTTCCGGCACCATGCCCTCTTCCCTGAAGAGGGCCAGAGTCACTCCCCTGCTCAAAAAACCTACTCTTGACCCCTCTGCCCCCCTACCGGCCTGTCTCTCTTCTTCCCTTTCTCGCTAAAACTCTGGAACGGACGGTCTGCTCCCAACTGTCCACTTATCTTCTCCAGAACAATCTCCATGACCCCAACCAGTCTGGCTTCAAGAGTGGCCACTCCACTGAGACTGCCCTGCTCGCGGTCACTGAGGCACTCCACTCTGCTAAAGCCAAATCCCTCTCCTCTGTCCTCATCTTCCTCGACCTGTCAGCCGCCTTCGATACAGTCAACCATGAGATTCTGCTCTCATCGCTGTCTGGGATGGGTGTCACAGGGTCGGCTCTCGCTTGGTTTTCCTCCTACCTGTCTGGTCGCTCCTACCAGGTGACTTAGAGGGGCTCAGTCTCTGACCCTCACCCCCTACAAACTGGAGTCCCGCAGGGCTCAGTTCTTGGGCCTCTCCTCTTCTAGCTATACACCATGTCTCTTGGTTCTGTTATCTCTTCCCATGGCTTTTCCTATCATTTTTATGCTGATGACACCCAACTCTTCATTTCCTTCCCCCCCGACACACAAATCACCACACAGATCTCTGCCTGCTTGGCTGATATCTCTGCGTGGATGACTTCCCACCACCTGAAGCTCAACCTTGCCAAAACTGAACTTCTCTACATCCCTGCTAAGTCCTCTCCGTCAATCGACCTCTCACTGACTGTTGAGGACTTTGTAGTTTCCTCTACGGCAAATAATCTTGCGGTGACTCTTGATAACTGCCTCACCCTGGCTCCACAAGTATCCTCCACTGCCAGAACCTGCAGGTTCTTTCTGTATAATATACGTCGCATCCGTCATCTCCTGATGGAGAAAGCCACCCAGCTCCTAGTCCTAGTCCAGGCGCTCGTCATTTCCCGCCTGGATTACTGAAACTCCCTCCTAGCCGGTCTCCCAGCGTGTGCCATCAAGCCCCTCCAGCTGGTCCAGAATGCTGCAGCCCGCCTGATCACCAGTCAGCCCAGGTCGGCTCATGTCACCCCGCTTCTCATTGGCCTCCACTGGCTTCCTATTGCCTCACGCATCCGATTCAAGGCCCTAGTGTTGGCATTTCAGGCTGCTAAGGGGACTGCCCCACCTTACATACAATCCTTGATCACTCCCTACTCCCCAGCTAGACCACTCCGGTCTGCCAGCTCTGGTCACCTTATGGTTCCCTCTCTATGTGCACCTGGCGGTCGAGCTGCACGTTCACGCCTGTTTTCCGTTCTGGTTCCTCAGTGGTGGAATGACTTGCCTACCACTGTCACTGAATCCCTCCCCTTATTTCGACGCAGACTCAAAACACACTTTTTCAAACTCTACCTTAGTCCTCCCTCCTGATTTCCCCCGCCCCCCCCCCTTTCTGATACCCCTATCCTTGTCTAACCCCCCCCCCCCCGAAAAAAAAAAAGAAAAAAAAATTGCACTTGTGATGACGACTATATGTTTAGAACAGCATTCCATGTGTATTTTCCTAGTTCTGGGTGTGATGCTTTGACTTGTGGTAGAACCTATGCACTTGTAAATCGCTTTGGATTAAAAGCGTCTGCCAAATGACAAAAATGTAAATGTAAAAATGGACAAGCTCAAAGATGGTGCTGGCCCATACTGTTAGGGTTTGATCTTATGGGCGGATGGGCCCTCTCATGTAGTCATGTAACCTGCTTTGGCGTTAGGTCATTCGCATACTTGTCTGCTTGCACAAAATCAGGATTGGGAAACTTTGGGTACTTTTTTCTGCTTTCAGAAATTAGGTTTGGGAGAGGGAGGATGGCGCAGGGATTGGCTCTCTCAGACAGGATTACGTTTCCTCGCTGAGAGAGAGGAGTCTTCGTTCACCGGTAACGCCCTTCTGCATGTCTGCTCTCTTCCTTCAGATATTTAATTAAATGGTCAGGAGGAATTTATGACATGGCGCATCGTTGTTTTTATGAGGCGTTATCTTATTTCAGAGACCCGGGGTGTGTTTGGAGACGGGTTGTCTTTCTCAGCGCAGAAGAGGGGGAAACCCAAGGCTGTGTTTTTTCACGCTGCTCCTGACCTTCTCCGTCTCTCTTTCTCCAAACTGTGGGAAACGTGGGGAGTGAGGGAATGGGTGTGTCTGTGCTGTGCTATGCTGATTGGACAGAGGTAGAGTGAAGCACTGAGCATGTCTGTTCTAATTGGACAGAAGCAGAGTGAGGTAATGAGCGTGTCTGTTTTGATTGGACAGAAGCATAGGGAGGTGTGCTGTTAAGGGCTGATTGGAAAGAGGCACTCACACACACACACACACACCCACAAGCATGCAAGTGTGAACACACTTGTACACACACAAGCATACAAGTGAATATACAGTACACACATGCATGCACGTATGTACACATACACAAAAAAACACCTGCATATACACATGTGCATGGACACTAATACACACTCATGTATGCACATGCAGACACACACTGACGCATACACACACTCATCTCTGAACAACTCTGGTGTCAAAGCTCTAAGTGGATAGGCTACAGCAGCAGAAGACTTAATACATCTAAAGAATATGTCTAATAAATACCTAATTAAGTGCTCATTGAGTGTATATAGATGCTTTTTCTTTGTATTTCATGCTTTCGACACCCCCACACTGTGTCTCAGTGAGTTTATATCCATCTCAGGGGGCGGCATGGCTCCGGCAGTAAGAGCAGTCGTCTGGCAGTCGGAGGGTTGCCGGTTCGATCCCCTGCCCGGGCTGTGTTGGTGTGTGAGTGTGTGAGTGTGTGTATGAATGGGTGAATGAAAAGCATCAATTTTACAGCGCTTTGGATAAAGGCACTACTATATAAATGCCAACCATCTCTGGGGGCAGAGTGGCTGTAATAGCCCAACCCCACCACCCCACGCGGCCTGACAGTAAGGGCACACATTCTTGCTTTAATTGCACTGATCCCTGGTTCCAGTCGCCCTATCCTGTCTGTTTAAGCTGAGGGGTTACAGGGAGGAAGCGGGGCGAAGTGGAGTCTGCCTTGGCCATCAGTGAGCGAGAGTGTGGGTTTGGACACGGATCAGATCACGGGAGTACCTGTTGCCTCTGGTACAGTTTTTTTTGTCACTTTTCACACTTGTGGCCAGGAATGTCCTTATCTACTCACAGCCACCCCAATCAATACATGGATTTATTTGTAGTGTTCATCGTGAGTTTGTTGTGTATCCTCCCGAGACCTAATACAAGTGTCTTAGATGAGAAAAATATTCATTATTTTTTTAGATTACATTTTAATTGTATTTCCCTTATGTTGAGAAACACTGTATAGTGTATATATAGTAGTAAGTACTGTATACTCAGGGAAGCCAAAATGTAATGTCCTCATTTGGAGATGCAGGGACTCTGGAGGTTAAAATACCTGTGTGCGTGTGTGTGTGTGTGTGGATGTGAGTATGTGAGTATGTGTGTGTGTGTGTGAGCACTCGTATGTGAGGATGTGAGTATGTGAGTATGTGTGTTTGTGTGTGGATGTGTGTATGTGAGTATGTGTGTGCGTGTGTGTGTGTGTGGATGTGAGTATGTGAGTATGTGTGTGTGTGTGAGTATGTGAGTATATGTGAGTATGTGTGTGCGTGTGTGTGTGTGGATGTGAGTATGTGAGTATGTGTGTGTGTGTGGATGTGAGTATGTGAGTATATGTGTGTGTGTGTGTGTGTGTGTGTGTGGATGTGAGTATGTGAGTGTATGTGTGTGTGTGTGGATGTGTGAATGTGAGTATGTGTGTGCGTGTGTGTGTGTGTGTGGATGTGAGTATGTGAGTATGTGTGTGTGTGTGTGTGTGTGTGAGTATGTGAGTATATGTGAGTATGTGTGTGCGTGTGTGTGTGTGGATGTGAGTATGTGAGTATGTGTGTGTGTGTGTGTGGATGTGAGTATGTGAGTATGTGAGTATATGTGTGTGTGTGTGCGTGTGTGGATGTGTGAATGTGAGTATGTGTGTGCGTGTGTGTGTGTGTGGATGTGAGTATGTGAGTATGTGTGTGTGTGTGTGTGTGTGAGTATGTGAGTATATGTGAGTATGTGTGTGCGTGTGTGTGTGTGGATGTGAGTATGTGAGTATGTGTGTGTGTGTGTGTGTGGATGTGAGTATGTGAGTATATGTGTGTGTGTGTGTGTGTGTGGATGTGTGAATGTGAGTATATGTGTGCGTGTGTGTGTGTGTGTGAGTATGTGAGTATGTGTGTGTGTGTGTGTGTGTGTGAATGTGTGAATGTGAGTATGTGTGTGCGTGTGTGTGTGTGTGGATGTGAGTATGTGAGTATGTGTGTGTGTGTGTGCGTGTGTGTGGATGTGTGAATGTGAGTGTGTGTGCGTGTGGATGTGAGTATGTGAGTATGTGTGTGTGTGTGTGTTTCTGTGGATGTGAGTATGTGAGTATATATGTGTGTGTGTGTGTGTGTGTGTGTGTGGATGTGAGTATGTGAGTATGTGTGTGTGTGTGTGGATGTGAGTATGTGAGTGTATGTGTGTGCGTGTGTGTGTGTGGATGTGTGTATGTGAGTATGCGTGTGTGTGTGTGTGGATGTGTGAATGTGAGTATGTGTGTGCGTGTGTGTGTGTGGATGTGAGTATGTGAGTATATGTGTGTGTGTGTGTGTGTGTGTGGATGTGAGTATGTGTGTGTGTGTGTGTGTGTGTGTGTGGATGTGAGTATGTGAGCATATGTGTGTGCGTGCGTGTGTGTGTGTGTGTGTGTGTGTGAGCACTCGAGTGTGTGAAGCATGAGGTGCAGTGACCTCCCCTCCTAGTAACACAGTTCCCACCATCAGCACACCACAATGGAAACCTGACTCGGGACGTCCTGCTGCCAGAGAGACAGGGCTGTCTGGGCGACCAGGAGCCGGGGGGGGGGGGGGTTAGGACAGCGTTACAGTCAGGCTCAGGTGCCCCCATTGGTCACACCACCCGCCCACCTGCCACTCCCCCCCATCCCAAAACCTCAGTCCCACTCCCTCGTCTGATAGTCTGGGCCGTTCCACACCGTGCCCTCCCCAAAATCCCCCTGGGTCCCACAAATCTGCCCCCCCCCCCACACACACAAGACACCGTTTCACTAAATCAGGCGGGAAATGTCCCTGCATGCAGCTGTGAAGACAGGTTTGCTAGTTTAAGTACAATACTCATATTAGAGAAAAGACCGTTGAACGAGTGAATGAAAAACCGTCTTCTGGTTTCTCCTGGCAGCTGTCGGCTCAGGTCTTTACGGCCAAGCTGCGGGGAGGACCCGGTGTCGTTAAGAGCGCCGTGTTTTAGAGTCAAAGTCTGCCGTGACTCAGATCAAGGGCTGTAGAAACTGTGTTTAATGTGCTTTCTCTGTGCTATGTGTGTGGGTGACGAAGCACTCCTGTCAGCCTCCTCCCCTTCCACGGTTCGCCCTGTTAGCGTGACTTCACCACCGCAGATCTCTCTCTTCATTTTGTTGAAGGTGCTCAGCTATTTACTCGCTTACTTACCGTGAAGCCGTCAGAAGCCGTTCTCCCGTAATAGACAGGCAGAGGACGGTCCCACACCAACACAGTTAACATATAAGAGGTTTTTACCTGGCAGACATTATGTGTGTGGCACCACCGATGGACATTTTCGGTTGAGCAGCAAAAAGGTAACAGAAGGAACATGGAAGGAAAGGTAAAAATATTTGTTAGAAAAATAGGCGACCAGTAGGTGAGCACTAGTCTGTTATCATTCCAATTTAAAATGTGCCGTTCTACGACTTTGAAAACCTACATCCAATTCATAATGCTTCAATGCAATTGCTTTAATCCAATTCAATACAGACATACTGTAGCTGTTGTTTCTTTTTCTTAATTATAACCGATCGCTGCTGGTGCTTCAAATCGCGTTCAGGAAAGTCGAGGGTGTTAGACAAGTTCAGCTCTTTATTTGTGGTTTCAGGTAGTGTCTCCTGAGCTTTCACCAATCTTACACAATCCTTACTGGGAATGATACAGTTTATATGTACTATCTCAACAAATGGAAAGGGCTTACTCACTTTTCAAACAAATAAAAATAAAATGCTGGTCAATGAATTAAGCAATTAAGTAATTAATTCCCAACCTGGACAGGGAGAGCGGGAGAGAGAATGTGAGACCAAAGATATCAAAAGCCCACATGCCAATGGTAGCTGTTTGGCTTGCTGCAAACAAACTGATTTACTTCCAGATAACTACCAGATCAAAATAGCAAGACAGTTACTCTAAAAAGTGCATACCAAACAAAATGAGATGAACTTCCTCCAGGAAATACATGTCACCCATAACTGCCTCACCTCATCCATAAAAACTACATACCAACACTAAAACAGCATACCCCCTGGTCTATAGAATTACATACATACCAAAGCATACCCCCCTAGTCTATAGAATTACAGACATGACATACCAAAGCATACCTTCCTATAAAAAGACTATGATGCCAACCTGAAAGTAGCTTAGCCTTCCACAGAAAGAAAAATATACAAACAGTACAATACCAACCCAAAATACCATTTTCCACAAAATGGGCGGATTTCCTATATCAAAAACTATATGGGGGCGGCACGGATGGTGCAGTGGGTAGCACTGCCGCCTCACAGCAAGGAGGTCCTGGGTTCGAATCCCCGTCGGCCGGGGCCTCTCAGTGTGGAGTTTGCATGTTCCCCCCGTGTCTGCGTGGGTTTCCTCCGGGTACTCCGGTTTCCTCCCACAGTCCAAAGACATGCAGGTTAGGCTGATTGGAGAGTCTAAATTGCCCGTAGGTATGAGTGTATGAGTGTATGAGTGTATGAGTGTATGAGTGTATGAGTGTGTGAGTGAATGGTGTGTGTGCCCTGTGATGGACTGGCGACCTGTCCAGGGTTTATTCCTGCCTTTCGCCCAATGTATGCTGGGATAGGCTCCAGCCCCCCTGCGACCCTGTTCAGGATAAGCGGGTTCAGATGATGGATGGAAAAACTATATGGACTATATACACTCACTGAGCACTTTATTGGGAACATCTTCTTATTCATGCGATTATCTAATAATCCGCCAATCGTGTGGCATAAAATCACACAGATATGGGTCAGAAGCTTTAGTTTACGTTCATATAAACCATCAGAATGTGGAAAAAATGTGATCTAAGTGACCTTGACCATGGAATGATTGTTGGTGCCAGACAGGGTGATGTGGATATCTAAGAAACTGCTGATCGACAGAGTTTGCAGAAAAAAAAACAACGGGCTACGGGCAGAAACGCCTTGTTAATGAAAGAGGTCAGTGGAGAATTGACAGACTGGTTAAAGCTGACAGGAAGGTGACATTAATGCAAATAACCACACATTACAACAGTGTTATGCAGTAGAGAATCTCTGAACACATGACACACCAAACTTCTCAGTGGATATGCTACAGCAGCAGAAGACTTTATTAGTCTAAAGAATAAGTTGATAAATCCCTAATAAAGTTCTTACGGAGTGTACAATTTCTTATTTAAAACACACAGGGCCAAACCGCTCAATTTTTGTTCAAAAACAAAGTGTGCTGAACAATTAGTATTAGTATTAGTATTAGTCTTGTAATAACACAAATGATCTCAAGCAGAAAATTAGTTTTTTTGCTCGAGAAGTGAAATTGTCTTACCCCACTTAAATTGTCATCTCATTGGCACTCATTTAGTCTTATATATATATATATATATATATAAAATCAATTGGAATAAGATATACAGATAGGTCTAAATATAAAAGTAAATAAGCTTGTTTTGTATTTGCAGTGAAGCAGCTGAGCTTTCTGCATTAAACAGCCTCAGCAGCAGCTGCTGCCGGACCAGCCGTGTTACAGACACACGCTGGGCAGGCCCCAGGCAGCCACGCTGTGCCCTAATGGAGCTTCTCATGGCCTCACCGCCAGTGAAACACTATCTGTAGGAAAGCCGAAACAAGACAAACAAGGCTCAGGAATGCTGCTTTAGTTAACCCTGCATTAAATAATATTTTTTAACACATCCTTACAGCGCAATACCCTCTGTCTGCTCCTCCTCACCCCTCAGTTCCATTTGTTGTGATTACACGTATCAGGCTTAATCCAAAATTTAGTCTATTATGAACTATTTATAAACATACACATATCTGACTGTAACATCAATTTTTTTGGGTAATTGAATGTAATATAAATGAAATCTTTTCTTTGCCCTTTTCTACTGACATGTTAATTAAGGGAACAACAACAACAACAAAAATCAAACGTCTAAAAGCAATTTTAAATGAAAAAAAAACATAAAGATGGCTTGGGCACTGTATGTTCTTTACTGTATGCGGGCAGTGAGTGTTGTGGGCGGGACATGCATGGGCCTGAGGGACGGCTGAGGAACGGGCCGGAGATGTGGGTGGTCTCGGGGGGGCTCGGGAGGAGGGGAGGGGAGGGGAGGAAGGTGAGCGCTGTCAGGGTCATCCGTGTCGACCGCGCGGGAGTCACTGGCTCCGACACCGAGCCTTACCGCAGATTACCGCGACCGGAGGGTCAATCAGGCCGGCTGTGGACGGCTGGGCTTGGTGCTCACGGACGCGCAAAGCAACGACAGTTTACAGTTTTACCCTGATTAACTCAGCCAAATTTTAAAAAATGGCTTAGTCCAAGGTACGAGGGAAACAACCACAGCAACTGTTCCATGGTAAAATGCAGCAGGAAGCGATCACACTAGGAATTTATCACTCAAATTTGGCACTATGAATTTAACACTAGAATATGACACTAGGTATTTAACACTAGAATATGACACTAGGTATTTAACACTAGAATAT
Organism: Conger conger; assembly: GCF_963514075.1. Lineage (NCBI taxonomy): Eukaryota > Metazoa > Chordata > Actinopteri > Anguilliformes > Congridae > Conger > Conger conger. The sequence continues at coordinate 78,559,173 of NC_083761.1, forward strand.
GACATTATGAATTTAACACTAGAATATGATACTAGGTATTTAACACTAGAATATGACACTATGAATTTAACACTAGAATATGACACCCCATCCAAGAATACAGGACTGTAATTGCAGATTCGGTTCTTCACACTTCAGCCCTTTATCGCATTTCAGAGTGAAAATGCATATTTTACTTTGTTGATTACTGGGCAAAAAACACATGCCTTTTGGCTTCCACAGCCGAAATTGGCTGCTGATTTTTAAGGGAACCAGAGAAACCTGAAGACACCGTTACCCTCCATGTCTGGAGTTTGAGATGTTGTAGGCTATCTCATCCCAGAATGAGAAAACTAATGAAAGGGATGAAGTGCAAATATCCTAAAATTAAACTGCTTCCTGAGCCCCCTCTCAAAGGTCTGGATGCCCCATGTAAGTGTATCTCCTTTGTAAAGTTTCTCTGCCTCCGTTTGAGAGACAGTAGGTCTCCACTGCCCCACAGTGACAGTCCCAGACTCTGAAAATGAATCGGTCATGGTGAAGTCAAAGCCGTCCGGATGTCCTGCTCTGGGATTTCGGGGGCTTGTATGTAAGTAATACCCCCCCCCCCCCCCCCCCGGCCCCCGTGCTGGACCTCACTCTGCATGGGACAGGGCAGGAGAGAGAGATGAACAACATGGGCACACATAGTGTGGGGGGTCAAGGGTCGGTGGGTCGTAATGGGGCCGATTCGATTTCTGTCAGCCCCCAGGACAGCCCTGCCGCGACTGAGTCCGCCCCACTGTACATCCAGCCCCCATTTTCAACTCCGCTGACCTTTGACCTGCGACCCCACATGCATCATCTGACCCCGCTGCTCGATTACAGGGTGCCGTGGGAGCCCCTTGAAGCCCCAAATACTTGCCTCCCTGAATGCTGGGAATGTTCTCAATATCTAACCCCCACCCCACCCCACCCCACGTCTCTGTCTCTCAACTCCAGTTCAAAATTAGCTTCATTGGCTAGAAATGTTCTCATCTGCGTTGCTTTAATTAGAATGAATATCGCTATTGTATCATACATTTCTAATTTGTAAACCAGGGTTGACGGCAGGCTATATAATAGGTCGCTTTTGATTGTAAATGGTCCTTCTGTGCATTCTTGATGATGTCACACTGATCACAGTGATGTTCTTCACTTCTGTAAGTTAGATAAGGTGGCCTGCTTAGTGAATGTAATGTAGTGCAACCCCCCCCCCCCACAAATAAAATGGGGTCCTGTCATCAGAACACTGTTGCATAATTATTTTTTAAAAAGGACAACCCTGATTACTGTATCAAAATGAAGGCTCTCTAAATGAAGCTTATTATGGGACTTGCACTTTTGCACTTGCATGAGAAAGACTCAAAGTTCTTCAGAAGTATAATAAACGACATTTGGGCACGGTCACATATCTGCCCCAGAGTAAAGACTGAATGAAGGGGTTCTGTTGTTTTCAGAGAAGGCTGTCTGGAGTTCTCTTGTCGCCACAGGGGAAAAACACCATAAAGCTATTTTTAGGATCCTCATTTTGTTAAACTTTTGTAAAGCTTGTGTCCCAAAGGCCAGGGAAAAGGCTGGGAGAATTTTCGGGGAGGGGGGGGGGGGGGGGTGGCTGTCAGACATTCCCCTCTGGAATTTATCCACCCCTCATTTACCAATGGACAGACAGGCAGACAGGCAGACAGACAGACAGACAGACAGAGAGAGACAGAGACAGAGACAGAGACAGAGACAGAGAGACAGACAGGCAGGCAGGCAGACAGACAGACAGACAGAGAGACAGACAGACAGACAGACAGAGAGACAGACAGACAGTTAGGCAAACAGACAGACAGACAGGCAGGCAGGCAGGCAGACAGACAGACAGACAGAGAGAGACAGAGACAGAGACAGAGAGACAGACAGGCAGGCAGGCAGACAGACAGACAGAGAGACAGACAGACAGTTAGGCAAACAGACAGACAGACAGACAGGCGGACAGACAGGCAGGCAGGCAGGCAGGCAGACAGACAGACAGACTGAGACACAGAGAGGCCCTTTTCTTGGGATGTCTGAAGAAGGATACAGTAAGTGCAGCGCTAACCTTAAGCAAAGGATCATTTTCTACTTGCTAGAATAAAATAAAATGCTGAGTCTCGTTACAATACTGAAACACTTGACGAGGCAGCTTTCATCGTTGAGCTCTGTGTTCAGGGATGAAGACGGGGCCTTCGTGCCAGGGTGGCCTCGACCTGTATTCACACAGACACATACACCTGTACTCAGGCCAATCGCTCTTCGGAAAGCCAGGTGTGACCTGAGCGCTTTTGGGGTCGCAAGGGGGAGGCGGATGTCACAGTAACGTCCCAAAACAGGCGAATACGCACGCATGTGCAAACACACACACAGTCGGCATGCACACACACACATGCACAGGCACGTATGCGCACACACGCACAAATGCACACAGGCATGCACAGACACGCATAAACACACACACACAAGCACACACATGCACAAATGCACACACACACACACACACACACACATACACATGCACGCACACACGCAAACACAAAGGAGAAAGGGAGACAGTGATTTAGTGCGCACATCCATCAGAGCACTTAGTGAGTGGAAACTGGTGGGTCTCAGCCAGGATAGATACGCATCAGTCAGAGTGGGGAGGGAAGGGAGAGGGGGACACGGAAAACGCACGGCCACCCACAACAGAACCGCCCCTCCACCCCAAAAACACAACCTCACAACCATTCATTCATTCATTATCCTAACCCGCTTATCCTGAACAGGGTCGCAGGAGGGCTGGAGCCTATCCCAGCATACATTGGGCGAAAGGCAGGAATACACCCTGGACAGGTCGCCAGTCCATCACAGGGCACACACACCATTCACTCACACACTCACACACTCACACACTCATACCTATGGGCAATTTAGACTCTCCAATCAGCCTAACCTGCATGTCTTTGGACTGTGGGAGGAAACCGGAGTACCCGGAGGAAACCGACGCAAACACAGGGAGAACATGCAAACTCCGCACAGAGAGGCCCCGGCCAACGGGGTTTCGAACCCAGGACCTCCTTGCTGTGAGGCGGCAGTGCTACCCACTGCACCATCCGTGCTGCCTTGTTAAGACATTTCTCATTCATTTTTATTAATTTTTTTTGGCAACGAAGGCAGCCACACACATTGCGGCCCTGGTAAAAGAAAAACTTGTCAACTTGTCTGAAAAAGTGTCAGCTTTTCTCGTTCCATGTTATTGATCAATATTCCTGTGCAAAATACCAATATAGTAAAGGCTTTTAAAACGTATTGCTCTTCCTCCTGAATATCGAATATTGTTAATATTTTAAACTTTTTCCAAGACATTTTTTTTTTTCTTAAGTCGATTTCCTTGTTATTTATTGTCCTTACTGTGCGCGAGGGAACATATCACGGATAAAAAGCAGGCACAGAAAATTCCCCCTCCATCTCCGTCTCCTCTCTTCCCCTCTCTACTCGCCTGTGTGGAGGATTAGAGACGCCTGGCGACCCCAACGGTGCTAACACTGTCAGAGGAGGACAGGAGAAGGGCTAGAATTCCCCTGCCAGGTCTCTGCGTTCATTCAGGTCTCTCGGGGAGTGTCGTGTTTTACCTTCATTTCTCTCTATATATTTTGATTCGATTTATTGCACGATGTGTGTATGTGCATGCATGTGTATGCTTGAGTGTGTGCGCGAGACACTGAGGAACTGATCCACCCCGCCAGACTCTGTCACGACAGAGCCGACCCTACCCACAGTGCACCTCTGCACCTGTCGGCACTTCAGCATCTCTGCCAGAGGCCTACGCTTCCAGTTACAAATCTGACAGCCCTTCAGTTTACTTCCTGACACAATGCGATCCGAAAACCAGAGAGGGAGGATTAAGAGCGGTGAGCATGTGGGCCCGTAGGAACAAGAGAGGTGTCCTGGGATCTGTGGACCCCCTCACAGCGCAGGCTGGGGCAGTGCGCCGTGACAGCGATGTGCCAGCTGAGAGCTTTTACAGATTCTCAAAGGGGCAGTTTGAGAAAGTGTGACATATTTGACACGCACACCTCTTCACACTATCTGACCACCTCTCTGTGTGCGGTTTAAGTTTGAATATACTGGTTTACATTTGAATCACTGGTTTAAGTTTGAATCACTGGTTGCAGTTTGAATCACTTGTTTACGTTTGAATCATTGGTTTAAGTTTGAATCGCTGGTTTCAGTTTGAATTACTGGTTTAAGTTTGAATCACTGGCTTATGTTTGACTTACAGACAGAACAGTATACTGTATTTATATGTGTGTGTATGTGTGAGTGTGTGAGTGCGTGTGTATGTGTGAGTGTGTGAGTGCGTGTGTATGTGTGAGTGTGTGAGTGTGTGTGTGTGTGAGTGCATGTGTATGTCTGAGTGTGTGAGTGCGTGTGTATGTGTGAGTGTGTGTGAGTGCGTGTGTATGTGTGAGTGTGTGTGAGTGCGTGTTTATGTATGAGTGTGTGTGTGTGTGAGTGCGTGTGTATGTGTGAGTGTGTGTGTGTGTGAGTGTGTGTGTGCGAGTGCGTGTGTATGTGTGAGAGTGTGTGTGTGAGTGCGTGTGTATATGTGAGTGTGTGTGTGTGTGAGTGCGTGTGTATGTGTGAGTGTGTGAGAGTGTGTGTATGTGTGAGTGTGAGTGCGTGTTTATGTGTGTGTGTGCGTGTGTGAGTGCGTGTGTATGTGTGAGTGTGTGTATGTGTGAGTGTGTGTGTGTGTGAGTGCGTATGTGTGAGTGAGTGTGTCTGTGACTACATCAATTTTTTTGGCAAATAACCAACCAGTTATAACCATTCAACCATTAACCATTAACCAACTCACACACACACACACACACACACACACTCATGCATCTACAGGATAACCAATCAGAACTCCAGTGAGCGGCATAGCGGCCCGGGACATCAGGGAGGGCGTGAGGAGGTGTGTCTGCGAGCGAGCTGAAGAGGGAGTCCCCAGGGATTGCGGAAAGAGCCGGAACTCCCCAGTGTTTTCCCAGCCAGGTGTCCCGTTTTAACGGGCCCCGCTGCGCCTCCTGCTCCTGGCCTTCCGCTGCTCCTCGGAGCCACGGCCCGGACAGCTGGGAACCTCTGGGCATTCCGGCTCAGTGGGAGCGTCACAGCGGGATTAAGAGTAAGCTGGAGTGAGTCAATCCTCCCTCACGCTCTCTCTCTCCCACCCTCACAATCTTACCTCCTTCCCACACAAACGCGCACGCATGCACACAAACACACACACATACACACACTTGCACGCACAAGCACACACACACGCCCTTGCACACAAACGCAAACACACGCACATTGTAACGCACAAACCTTTCAAGGTAATGTTGATATTCACCAAGAGACCCATTTAACTGCACATTGCATTCACCTGTATTCACAAGGCTACTTTACCAATATGATTTGACCCTCCCTGTGGAGTTTATTACCCTATCCTTTTAACCCTCTAAGGCAGGGGTGTCAAACTGAATCCCCAGGGGGCCGCAGTGTCTGCAGGTTTTTGTGATTTCCTTTCAATCAGCTGTCAATTAAGGCCAATTAAGGCCTTGAGAACAAGGAGTGTGGATACTTTAACCAATCAATGAATGGAATGAACCCAAAACACCCCAAAACCAGCAGACACTACGGCCCTCCAGGACTGGAGTTTGACACCTGTGCTCTAAGGGGTCAGATCACAAATATGTGATGAGCATTTTCTGCAAGTATTACTCATACGAGACTGAGAGGCATACTGGCACCAGGCAGATGCTGCAGGACATGTTTAGCACAGCTGAACTTGGTGAAAAAACACGTTTTATACTCGTGATATAGACTTTGTGGTGCCAGGAAGAACAATATATTTCAAATTGCTCATAAGTAGGTTAGATTTTTAAACGTATATTGTCCTCACTTAACACACTGAATTCAAATCCCTGCTCCATGTTGATGATCGTTAGCAGTGCTGTCGGAACAGGATCCTGGCAGTAAAGCTGGAAAGTGCATCTGGAGAAAAGATTTGTACACTGTTCCACACCGCTTATAAACACATACATACATACATACATACATACATGCATATGCACACACATACATTCATACTGGATGTAATAAAGTACTTGATGAACACATGTAAAATCCAGAACGATGTGTCCCTACAATCAAAACATTCCTATTGAAGGTGGGCGATGGGTGGGTGCGTGTTCCTGGCCAGGGTCTGCTTCTGCAGGCCACAGAACTGCACGGGCCCTGACCAATCCCTTCATTAGCTGGGGATTAACACCTGCTCAGGGAGACAAATCCATGCATGCAACAGGATATTTGTCTGGGATTGTTGTGACCAGTAACCAGCAACCAACTTAAAAACTTGTTAGGATGGCGTGCACAGCGGGTTAATTGTTTAATCAGCACAATTTCTTATTTGTTCGCATGCTTTGTGAGAGTTCAAGAGTACACATAGGGGCGACATGGCTGAGGCAGTAAGAGCAGTCGTCTGGCAGTCGGAGAGTTGCCGGTTCGATCCCCCGCCCGGGCTGTGTCGAAGTGTCCTTGAGCAAGACACCTAACTCCCAAATGCTCCTGACGAACTGGTCGGCTCCTTGCATGGCAGCCAATCGCCGTCGGTGTGTGAGTGTGTGTATGAATGGGTGAATGAGAAGCATCAATTGTACAGCGCTTTGGATAAAGGCGCTATATAAATGCCAACCATTTACCATTTATATATGACTGGCACCAAAATAGGACAGCCCCCCCCCCCCCACACATATTATACATATTCCCTTAAAATGCAGCAACTTTTATAACAAAAAGATATTGCATGCATTCCCGTCCACTCTTTGGTTTTCAGTAAAATGAATAAGGGATAAATAAAATACAGAGGAGTCATGTTTTAATCTAATCATAGAGTGTGATTATGAGATTATGGCCCAAATCTAAGCAAGTCTGAGCAGGGTCTAATGCACTACAGCATGTGTGCACTGACCCAGCAGGGGCTAATGCTACTGCACTACAGCTTGTGTGTACTGACCCAGCAGGGGCTAATGCTAATGCCCTACAGCATGTGTGTACTGACCCAGCAGGGGCTAATGCTAATGCCCTACAGCATGTGTGCACTGACCCAGCAGGGGCTAATGCTAATGCCCTACAGCATGTGTGCACTGACCCAGCAGGGTCTAATGCCCTACAGCATGTGTGTACTGACCCAGCAGGGGCTAATGCTAATGCACTATAGCATGTGTGCACTGACCCAGCAGGGTCTAATGCACTACAGCATGTGTGCACTGACCCAGCAGGGGCTAATGCCCTACAGCATGTGTGTACTGACCCAGCAGGGGCTAATGCTAATGCCCTACAGCATGTGTGCACTGACCCAGCAGGGGCTAATGCTAATGCACTACAGCTTGCAGCATGAATGCACAGATTACATTTACAGATGGCCCGTCAGGTACAAAGACAAAGAGCTCAGAACATTGAGAGATATCTGACCCCCCACCCCCAGGCCACCCACCTCCCCAAAACCATCTTCCACCTGTGGATCGGGCAGACTCCCACGCCAGGAATTCTGGGAGCAGCGCCGTCAGCATGCGCCTGAATGATGTTTATACGCCGACCCACTGTGACCCACGGCTATTCTGCATACTTACGTCTGTGAGTGCACTGTTTTTACAGTGTGCATCTGCACCACTAAAAACTCCTGGGAGAGGGGACACAGGTGGGGGGACCGAAAGAAAGAAAGAAAGAAAGAAAGAAAGAAAGAAAGAAAGAGAGAGCTGGGGAGGAGGGGGAGAGAAAGAGGGGTTTGAAAGATATACAGCAAAAGATAGATATAAAGAATGAGAGTTTCTGAGAGAGGGGGCAGAGAAAAGAGGGGATAGAAATAAGCATGTGGAGAGAAAGTGAGAATATTACACTCCACTAACATGCATTAAAACAACACCCAAAATATAGCGTCATTTTACACCACATTTCATTTTTATTAGGTGACATTGGCACAGGCGGTAAGAGCAGTCATTGGGCAGTCGGAGGGTTGCCGGTTCAAATCCCACCCTGGATCTGTCGAAGTGCCCCTGAGCAAGACACCTAAACCCTGAATGCTCCTGATGAGCTGGTTGGTGCCTTGCATGGCAACCAATCACCGTTGGTGTGTGGCTGTGTGTATGAATGGTTGAATAAGAAGCATCAATTGTATGACGCTGTATAAATGGCAATCATTTACCATTTTTCTTTGAAAGGTTTCATAGGCTGTTGAAAGAGGGCTGCCCAACCCTGTTCCTGGAGGGCTGCTATCAGGAAAGCACACCTCATTCAACAGCTAGAGATCCCATGGCACTTAGTATAATAGTTAGTAGAATCAGGTCTGCAAAATTAGTTTTGAAATGAAAGCTGACAGGTTGGTTGATATCCAGCAACAGGGGTGGGCAGCCCGGCACTGAAGGGGAAACAGCAGCTCACTGCTGACGGTCCATGATCTGTGTCTTTATCTGGAAGCAAATTTAGTGGCCGCTGTTCCTTTCCAGATCAATGCTGCGCTCTGCTGGTTGCTCGAGCACAGTGAACTGCAGGGTGCAGGAAGCCTGGGCAGTCTGTTCATGCTGCTTCTTTCCATGAGCCCAGTGTTTTAGTGCTGCATCTTTCCATGAGCCCAGTGTGTTAGTGCTGCATCTTCCCATGAGCCCAGTGTGTTAGTGCTGCATCTTCCCATGAGCCCAGTGTGTCTGTGCTGCATCTTCCCATGAGCCATGAGCCATGCTGGAACCCTATTGTTTGCCTTCTATCTTTTTTTTGTTGTTGTAACTATTATTTTTCTCCACTAAAACTGAATGGGCAGAAAACAAACCAAAAAATATTTAAAACCTGTAAATTATAGAGCTACGAAACATGGCAGGTAGGTTCCCTTATTCTGCCACTACTCGGGTTATCGTACTGAGGGCTTTTGGACACATGTTGGCACTGTAACACAGAAATGTATGTTTAAGTCCATAACTCTTGAACCATTTGTTCCAGTCAAAATTCCGTTCCCCAGATTCCATGGCTAATGCCAAACAAAATGTATATTTCATATTTAATTTTCAAATTTTTTCCACCATTTAGAATTTTTAAAAAGAAAATTTTTGCTTCTACAGATTTCTACAGGATGTGGCCATTTTTCCTGAAACAGCTGTAACTCGTGGACCCTTTATCTGATCCTCACTGATCCTGGTACACATATGTAGTCCTTGATTTTTTGGACATGTGCCAATTTTGACAAATTTGGTATAATGTGGCCATTAGCGGGGGCTATAGCAAATGATGGAAATGGAAAATCAGTAGATCCTACATTTTCAGATGAAATCATTTCTTAAGGTTATGTTCCATCAGAGAGAGAGAGAGAGAGAGAGAGAGAGAGAGAGAGAGATTCATTAATTCATTCATTATCCTAACCTGTTTATCCTGAACAGGGTCGCAGGGGGGCTGGAGCCTATCCCAGCATACATTTGGTGAAAGGCAGGAATACACCCTGGTCGCCAGTCCATCACAGGGCACAGATACCATTCACTCATACCTATGGACAATTTAGACTCTCCAATCAGCCTAACCTGCATGTCTTTGGACTGTGGGAGGAAACCGGAGTACTCGGAGGAAACTCACGCAGACACGGGGAGAACATACAAACTGTTTTTAGCTCGCTGTTCCGAGCTAAATGAATGACGTCTTTTCAGTGCGGATTCCTTAACTATACGAAATCGCCTGGCGCAATGATTTCCATGGGCGCCGACGCACGTTTCGGTAAGTCTATCAAAATCATTATTTTACTACTGACGGGTCCATGAATGATATTTATGTTGTTGAGGTATTCCCACAATATTTTCAATAAAATTGCCTGTAGTTTAATCAGTTACTGCGATGTATTATTGTTATTTTGAATGTTCCAATTGTTAGTTTTTTTATGTGGGAAAATTACAGGTAAACGGGATAATGTCTCTGCATGTCTGTTTCTCAACGTCGTAGTCAGCTACATTAACATGCTATCACATTACGGTTTAAAATATCATCGTCATTAATAGTATTGCCAATTTGTATCTACGTTCGATCCACTGTGTCATGAAGGCTTAGACATAAAATGTACTCTTATTTCACTGCTATTGTAAAAGCAATAAGTAGCGCCAATGCCAATTGTTTTGAGACGGGTGCGTGGGGGGTTGGACATAAAAATGCACGACTCAGAAACAGGGGTGTAATAAAGTCCCGTCAGGGCTTTATTCAGGGAATGTCCAGTGAGTCAAAAACAGGCAATGTTCATACATGTAAAATCCAGCCAAAAAGACAAAGAATGTGGGTATAATTTAAGAGGCAAAAATAATTTTGAGAAACGCTGTGTTCGCACAGATTTGAAGAGCATGAGCATTTCATTTGGTGGAGTGACTCTGTGGAACAGTTTGAATGATGAAATAAAACAAAGTAGAACTATTGTATTGTTTAAGAGAAGGTTTAGAAATATTATGATTGAGGGATACAGAGAAGAGGAAGCGGGGGGAGGGGGGGGGGGTTGGGCACATGGCAATAAGGTACATTATGGCTCAGGTTAAAAGGAAAATAAGGAAATATGAAAAGGAATTAAATAGAATGTTGACAGAGACCTGATTTAAGTTTATTTTTGAAGTAAATAGGGGTAGGACCAGATAAGCAGAGACTTCATTCCTACTCCTTTTCGAACAAATACTATTATTTTCATTGTAATTATGATTAATATTGTATATTATTATGTTTTTTTTTCTCCTTTTTGTTTTAAGATGTTTTTAATGTATTGTGTATTGTACTTATTATTATTTTCAAAATGTTTTTATGTTAATGTTCGAAATAAAGAAACATTCATTCATTCATTCATTCATTCATTCAAGGCAGTCTCATAATCGGTACACCATGCAAAAAAGTCCAGTAGCCAGGAAAGCTGTCAGCGGGGCAGAAGTACAGGCGGACGGTAGGCAGGCTCAGGGTCGATGACGGCGCAAGAGTCAAGACCGAAGTCTGCAAAAGCACAAAGACAACAGGCAAAGTCGTGGTACAGGCAGGCGATGGTCAACAAAATAGAAGCCAATAATCATTGGTCAATAAACAGGCTTGGATCATAACGGGTAGACAATGGCTTGCCAAAAATCGCTCAAAAGTGCACTGACAAACAGGGGGCAACAATTTCGCAAGTACATGATGTGAAACTGAGCTTTATATGCAGGTGTAGACAGGTGTAGACAATTAGCTTGAGAGCAGCATGAGAATGGACATCAGGTGTGGAGGATTGACAAGTTAACGAGGTAATTAGTAATCGTTAGTAATAAACCTATCCTGCCCTAGCGTTAGTAAATTAGTAAATGACATGCACAAGAAACGTAAGGTAACATGAACACATGGTTAGAATGTTAGTATTACCCAATCCTGATCTAAAGTTAGTAGATTAGTAAGAAGACAAGGGAAATTGAAACAATTAGGGTGTGTGACAGAAAGGGAGAGAGAGAAAGCAGGAAGCAAGGTTTGCAGAAAGACACGAAAAAGTGTATGCTAAACAATGAACAGAACCACATAACATGAAACAAACATAAATCGTGACATGAATAAACTATATAACGTGACAAGACAAGGCTAACAATGAAATCATAACAACTAAACATGAAACGTAAAATGACTTGAAAATTAAATGTAACAAGAAATAAAGCATAACAACTTGGTGAGACTAGACTAGCGTAATACGTGACACGACAATAACGTAACTAAGACAATTAAACATGAAACATGACAAACATGAAACATGACATGTTTATTGTCATAGGCCTAATTTACTGTCATTCAGACATCTCATGTTGGTATATGTTCCTTTATTTACCATTAATATATTGTTGTTGTTGTTAACTTGCCCATATTATGTAGTTGCCCAGCTAAGTACTTAAATAATAGAGCAGTTTCCACAATAATTATATCATACAATATTTACACCCATGTTACCTTAAATTATATGAATATACAGTTAATGCATAACTTGTTTTGCTTTTTCTTTGTTTAGTACAAGAATGACTGTAATGGCAGGCATTACAGTACAATTAGGCACACAGCATAATTAGTACAGGGCTCTTGGTTACTTTCATACATTTCATAACTAATGTTACTTTGATATCTCCAGGTGATCAGCATGTGGAGGGGTGTATATCTTCTCTTCTCCCAGGTAGGCTACAGATATGCTTCTGAAAAGGTCTGTGAAGTCCTTGGCAAAATCAGAACAATACCAGTACTGAACACCAGTCCTGAGAAGCTTCAGGAGAGACGCAGCAGTTTTGGCTGCTGGGAGAGAGGCTGTGTGTGTGCCAGTTGTCACCTTCCCTCCTGCCCTGGTTATTGCACCTGCCCCAGTCCCAAGCCTTTAATACCTGCTAATATTGTTACAAACAACAATATATAGTTATTTATTATATTTTTGTTGCTGTTGTTGTGTTTATATGTTCATAAGAATTGTAATATGCAATGCCCTCTGTAATGCTTGGGAAAAAAACATTACTTTAGCTCAGTACACCACAATTTTATATTCATAAACAAACAAGTCAAAGTGCATTACTGTCACCTTCCTGTCAGCTTAGACCAGTCCGGCCCTTCTCCATTACCTCGCTCATCCTCAAGCCATTTCCGTCCGCAGAACTGCCGATCACTGAATGTTTTTTTGTTTTTCGCACCATTCTGAGTAAACTCAAGAGACTGTTGTGCGTGAAAATCCCAGGAGATCAGCAGTTACAGAAATACTCGTGCCTGCCCGTCTGGCACCAACAATCATGCCACAGTCAAAATCACGAAGATCATATTTTTATTTTTTATTTTGATGGTTGATGTGAACATTAACTGAAGCTCCTGACCCGTATCTGCATGACTGTATGCATTGCACTGCTGTCACGATTGGCTGATTAGGTAATCGCATGACTAAGTAGGTGTACATGTAAATGTTTTATTTTTAATTTTTTTATTGTTTACTGCTGCTTGACAGTGATTTACAGAGTTACAATAACAGCCATTAAAAACAATGTACTTAAAACAAATTGCATATACCATATTGTTCAGAGTGAACAGTTGGGGGACAAAGCCAAATACCTTAATTGTAATGTGAGATAACTATTAAGCAGAATGATGGCAGAAAGGATTTCCTATCCATAGTGAAATGGAGCTGGAGATAAAATCTAATGACACAACAAACATGATTATGGGACAATTCTACAAGGATATTGTTTCCATTATTTATGTCATTGTTTGCCAAAGGGTGGATTCAAGCCATGACCATTGTAGGGCTCTACACCTACGTGCAACAGGCCGCCGCGGGCTACACTGGGATTCAAACCCTCGACCTTGCCTGTCCCAGTCATTTACCTTAATCACTACAGGCCACCCCAGCTATGAAACATGGCAGGAAGGTCCCCTTATTAAACCCATAACTCCTGAACCATTTGTTCTGGTATCAAAATTCCTATTGCCAGATTCCTTGGCTAATGCCAAACAAAATGTACATTCCATATTTAATTTTCAAATTTTTAAAGCCAAAAACGTACACCGATCAGCCATAATATTAAAAACACCTGCTTAAACCAGTTTTTCACAATTAAAAATGCTGTATACACCTGTCTATAAACACTTAATAATGCATTTTTTTGTTATTTAAATATCTTGGTACGTACTGGTGTTCATGAGCACGTCTATAGAATTTTTCAGAAAAAAATAAAGACCTGCCATATATAAAAATGCATGGGATCTATTACAACATGAGTTTCACCACATGCAGTACCATGTAATTGCAATGGAGAGAAGAAGGGTGAAACTGATTTAGGATTAGATGCCATGCATTTTTTTATATGGCAGGAGGTCTTTGTTGTTAAATATTGAAAATTCTACAGGTCCTGGAGCATCAGTTAAGATCGTGTACACCAGTATGTACCAAGAGAATGAGTTTTTTTTTACAATCACTTCAACTCTAATCTCACAAGCTTGTGCTCAATTTTCAAAACCTTGGACACAACACTCAAAATAGTAAGCACTCATAACACAGCCTGTTCACTTGTTCAAAACATGCATTCTGCATTCATATGTTTGAAGAAATCTTGCACTTCCAAACTCATTGGTTCAAATTCCTAATTTTTCATTAAATACTACAGGAACATTTTTTTAGATCACCCACACAAAAGATACCTATAGCTTCACTGTTTTTACAATACTTAACATTTTACAATACTTTACTATCGCAGAAAAAAAACAGTAGAGTGTAAAAGTGTAGAATCAAAATACTGTAAAAGATATATAATTCCAGTTTAATGTTTCAGTTTTTTAAAAAAGCACAAGAGCACTGTATTGTGTACCAAACTGAATGTTTTTTCATTGCTTTTACAAAAAAATCAGGCTGGACCACCAAAAACTACATTTCTACAGTCAAATTTGCAAATCACTTACAGAAGACAGTGCATCCATCAAAAAATTATAGCGTTGGTGCTTTTCCTTTGAGACATGTTTGCAGTGGTTTGGTAGTTACAGGGGTGCACGCGTTGAAAACCCCTGTAACAAAGGATGGTGATGAAATCTCGATGTGGAAAAACTGATCCTGTTCTAAAGTCATTGGTAAATGGTTGGCATTCATATAGCGCCTTTATTCAAAGCGCGGTACCATTGATGCTTGTCATTCACCCATTCACTCACACTGCCAGACGACTGCTCTTACCGCCTGAGTCAATTGGTGTCAGTTGACTTATTTATCCAAAAACACTGATGATCTAAACATGGAATGTTGTTACAAGTAATCCGTTTCCAAGGTTCTGAAATTAGTCTCCAAGTGATTGTAAAAAAAACTGTAAATTACAAAACAGTGCATACACAACCCCGCAATTGACTTATGATTATCTGCTTATATAAGTACACATATCATATAATAAAGTATTACGTTTTTATAGACAAGTGAATACAGTTTAAAGCAGTTTTAATCATGAAAAACAGGTTTAAGCAGGTGGTTGGCTGATCAGTGTATCTAATTTCCAGTGTATTCTGTCAGTGTTGTACTTTGTGTTGCTAGCCACTAGGTGTCACTAAATTGATTTTGTCTCACTGCTTAATTGTCTTGTTATACGCACCTGTTGTTAGTCTTGTGAATAGTGTTGCCCATTGTCTCCTGTATATAGCCCGGTCCTTTTCACTTGGTCTTTGTTGAATCTTCACCTTAACCCTCCGTGAGTAACCCTGTCTGATTCACTGTCTACCTATACCTTGATTGGATATTCTGTTTTTGACCCTGGATTGTTTATACGCTACGAGACTGGATTGCCCTTTGTGTTTTGGCTACCTTTTGGAGTTTTTTAGTTCTGTGTTGTTTTTTGGCCTTATGGAATTTTGGAAAATCCTGTTTTTGTTTTGTAAATCTTCTGTGCTTTTGGAAATTTGTATTTCGTTCAAATAAATAATTGGACTATACCTGCAGTACTCCGCAATTGAGTCATCCTCAGTGCTTGGTGGTCTAGGGGATTGGCATCTGACTAGCACGCCAGAGTTCCCAGGGTTCTAGACCCGGCCTTGACAGTATTCAGTGCATTTTCAGAGCTGTGGAATCTAGTCTAGCTTTTGTAAACACTTTCTCAAGAAACACGCACTATGCAACAAGTAAAAAGAAAATAGTTTCACATTTGGCACTTTCCTTCCCACAGTGTTGTCTGCAAGGCAGGTGTTTCAGCTCTGCCCACCATAGATCATGTGTACATATTATTACTTTGCTAGCAAGTTTTCTTGAATGTATTTTTATGAAATGTATCTGTATTTATGTTACTGCAGAGGAATCTTTCAAATTTCAGTCCCTCAGTTCATACATATGCGTATAACAAACATCAGCCCTTTTGTTACATCTCTCTGGTGTCTTGGGGTAAGAGTGCGTAATATATATATTTGACCAGGTAGAAGGGTGTTGTGCGCGTTTGGTGTAAATAATGCAGACCAAACAAGAATGAAAGTGCAAAAAGGTAGATATACCAAATTGCAAGAAATATTATTTACAATTGATACAATTGTATTTATAGAACGAAGAACGCATTTAGGTCACAAGGCCAAGGGATACGGATGTTTCCAAATAAATGAAATGAACAAAGCAAAACCAAGCTAGAACCAAAGGTAGGCTGACTGACTAACTTTGCAAACAAACAAACAAAAGCCTATCTGACTACTCTAAGAAAGCACAAATGACACAGATGGCAACCACCCCTTACCTAATGTGTCCACCTATGTGTAGCAACAGTGTATAGAGGCCTCTATCTTACCTGCCCCAGGGCCTGGACTATACAGACAACCACACATACGCAGAAGTAGGGGAATAACTAGTTCCGGGTTTTCATATGCATATGCACACCCACACAGGGAGAGCTGAATGAGATGAGAGTGAGTTTTATCTAGCAGAGGAGGGATGTGATTGGTAGAGAGGGACCAGAATAATGATGATTGACGGGAGGGACAGCGAATGGAATGGTGAATGGCCACCCGCAGAGTAAAAAAGGAGGGAAAAACAGAGCGAAAGCAACATGGAACGTAACAATTTTTAAGAATGCATAAAAAAGCGTCATATTATGATCCCCTGTGAGCCGTTTATAAATGTTGTTATTGATCAACAAATAATTTACAAATGACTACATTAGTCACACTAGTTTAATTATAAGCAACCAGGACTGCTAAGCATTTTAATATGTTACCTTCTGCTAGGAATGCATGTGCTCAAACACAAGATGAGCCAAGCTGCTCATGTAGCCTCTGCATTGCATTTACTTTAGTCCCTCATTTAGCAAAAAGGTTTACTTTAATTCTGGGAACATTTGATTTTTCATGAAATTATGCAAGTCGCAAAATGCTTTCTCTGGGCCTCCTGCCTCTCACTCATAGTCATCCAAGATTTTCCCTGGGCCTCCTGCCTCTGTCTCATCATCCTCAAAGATAAGCTCTGGGCCTCCAGCATCTCTCTCACATCCTCCTCATGCTTTCTCTGGTCCTCCTGCCTCTTTCTCTTCTCAGCCTCCTCATGCTTTCTCTGGGCCTCCTCCTCACGCTTTCTCTGGGCCTCCTGCCTCTCTCTCTCAATCACCCAAGGTTTTCTCCGGGCCTCCTGCCTCTCTCTCACAGCCTCTTCAAGTTTTCTCTGGGCCTCCTGCCTCTCTCTCTGTCACCTCAAGTTTTCTCTGGGCCTCCTGCCTCTCTCTCTCAGTCACCTCAAGTTTCGTCCGGGCCTCCTGCATCTCTCTCAGCCTCCTCACGCTTTCTCCAGGCCTCCTGCCTCTCTCTCTCCTCAGCCTCCTCATGCTTTCTCCGGGCCTCCTGCTTCTCTCTCTCAATCACCACAAGCTTTCTCTGGGCCTCCAGCACCTCTCTCTCAGTCACCTCAAGTTTTCTCAGGGCCTCCAGCCTCTCTCTCTGTCACCTCAAGCTTTCCCAGGGCCACCAGCATCTCTCTCTCAGTCACCTCATCCTTTCCCAGGGCCTCCAGTCACCTCATCCTTTCTCCATTGCATGGCCTCCGGATACGTTCTGAAGGAGCACCGGTGGCCCCAGGGCATTCTCTCGAGCTCCAGCTTTCTCTCAGTCGCCGCAGACTTTCTGTGGACCTCCAGCACCTTTCTCTTAGTCGCCTCAAACTTTCTCTGGGCCTCCACAATCTCTCTCGTAGTCACTGCATGCTTTCCCAGGGCCTCCACAATCTCTCTCTCAGTCACCTCATCCTTTCCCAGGGCCTCCACCATCTCTCTCTGTCACCTCATCCTTTCTCAGGGCCTCCAGCTTCTCTCTCTCAGTCACCTCAAGCTTTCTCAGGGCCTCCTGCCTCTCTCTCATGGTCTCAAAATTCAGCTTTCCGTTATTTGCCATCACAATTGCTCCCTTATTCAAGTACTCATTCAAACTCTTTATCTGTGCACTGAGCTCTCTCTCAGCCTCCTCTCTCTTTCTCTCCTCCTCTGCTTGTATCTTTCCTGGATCCAGCTGCATCATATTGGTGTGATGGTATCCTCTTGTGTTAAACAGCACTGTCTCAATCGTCTCCAGCAGGTCTATAACCTGAGTGCGGTTGTCCTTATCTTTGTTGTTGATGACATGATATCTGCCACCACAGCTGTTGATGAATTCCTGGAGATCCTGCTTTTTCTCAGAAACTCCTCCACTGGTGTTTTCAGCTCATCTCCTCCAGTGAAAAGGACCGATGAGTATTTCAAAGCGCCTTCTCCAAAATTCTCCTGGATCCATTTTACAGTGTTCCTGTCTTCCAATGTGAATCTCCCCAGCCTGACCAGTAGCAGGAAAAATTGGTTGACATTTTCGTCCATTTCACACTTGATTTCATCATGAGAAATAGATATGTCAAAGATCCCAGGTGTGTCGATCACAGTAACACTCCACCCTGCCACCCCTGCACTATGTGTCTCACACCTTAAGGTAACAGCCACAGGGGAAACTTCCACTTTAAACACCCCTCTCCCCAGGATGGTGTTTCCAGTTGCACTCTTCCCTGCTCCAGTCTTGCCCAGCAACATAATCCTTAGAGCGTCTGCCAAATGAAATGTAAAAATCTGTGGCTGCACATAATAAAACAATAAGACTATAACTGTTCTTTAAAAAATATAGAAACATTATTGTCTTTCAGTACAAAATATTTGGCAAACTGCATCATGACTTTTGTGTTATTGCATTGGCTAACACAGCTATGATGCTATATTCTGGCTTGATTTACACATTTCAGGCAATTTCTGCAATCATGTTTCTAGACAATCACGCTTCCAACATCTTGCCTCAACATTTTCAGTTCACAGTGCAGTTTAGTTAATTTAAAAGTAACTTTTTTCGTACACATATCTGCCCTGCTTAGGAAAATAAAATATACAGACTCACTATTGTAAACAGAGCCCAAAATACATTAACATTTTTTAGTTTCTTGACATTCTGTAAATTTTAGTGTAACTTGGAATTGTTTGCTTGTAGTCCGTAGCAAAACGTACGCCAGACAATACTTACTCCTTTCTTCGTTCCAACCACTTTGGTACAAAGATTGAGCATCTTCCACTGACGACTGTAGGTAAATGCAGAAACAAATAGAACCACAATAAACACTAAAGACTACAGGCATCACTGGTGTTGTAAAGAGGAGTGAATGGGTGTGTGAATCTACAGGCCAGGGGAACATGTGAATACCTGACAGGCACAAACACCTTTGGGGGAATAAGTGAGGGCCTCTTACCTGTGTGTCACACTTCTTTGTCCCCATAGAGCCTGAAAGGAGTTTCCTGGCCAAGTCATCATTGATGTCCTCTAGTTTATGTCTCTGCATTTCTTCTGCATTGTAATGGTGTCTGATGTGAGCTTCACAGTAGGAGGCAGAGCAAGTGTGACAGACCTTCACAGCTCTGGCCGGGCAGACGTCACAGGTTACTTCTTTAGGCTGGGACAGAGCTCTGACACTGGAGAGAGAAAATTCTTATCATTGGGAAATGAATATTTTAAGCCGTGAATGCATCAATGGATATATGAACTGAAGATAACCACTAGTGGCTAAAATTGTGTGTCCACTAATTAGTGAGGGAATTTTACACTAAAAAGGCTTGTAGATCAGGCTTGTATTCTCCGGGCTCTTTTTTCTGGCCGGCGCCTGGAATGTTGTGAGCTAGCGAACTGGAGATTTAGCATTTTCACCATTGATTTAGACAATCCCAACCCCTGAGGAAATTTGGGACTTGCCATGCAAGTAGGAGGAGAGCCACTGCTCAGGGTGTATCAGCCAAGTGTTGTTTATTATATGCAGCCTTTTTTCCTTATTTTTATTACGGGGGCCAATAATTCTGGAACCCACTGTGTATAACTTTAGTTGTATTATTAGTTCAGTTGAGACACACCAGACTGTGGGCCAGGTGACCTCACCCCTTTGATTCCATGCACTCAGTCTCCTTTCTGAAATCTGGTGGTTTATCCATGGAATGGTCACTCTCCATTGACAGAAGACTGGACATTGAGTCAGATCTCACCCGCCTGGAAGGAGCACATGAATGCAACTGAGTTTCTACACCACAGTGTGCACCAGAGAACACAAAGTATTTGATGACCTCAAAAGGAAAAAAAAACTCTCTGAGCACAAGCTCGTCAGTAGATTCAAAAGCAATTATTTACCTGTATTCATCACACCCACTTTGTTTTGATTTGTCAAAACAGAAATTGTCATGGCAGCCATAAGATTTGCAGTATTTTAAAAATGTATTTACAAATATGTTTTTATCTTTGGAGTTTGGAGATCTGTGGTTTAGAGCATGTGTAGTTTGAGGAAGAAAAAGATTTAACTGTGCTGTTCAAGGGCGGTTCTAGCATTTAATAATACACATTGCTAATACAGGGTGGCATGGATGGTGCAGTGGATAGCACTGCTGCCTCACAGCAAGGAGGTCCTGGGTTTGAATCCCGGTCGGCGGGGGCCTCTCTGTGTGGAGTTTGCATGTTTTCCCCATGTCTGCGTGGGAGCCCCCCTGTGATTCCTATTTTGGCAAAAGCTCGGTTCGTTGATTATGACCAGATTCATTCCGCATTCGGTAATTCTTTTTGTGATACAGTATAAACAACAGTTAGGCAGTGAAGAGGCTTCTTCCCTCTGCGGTTTCTACTGCTAGCTGTTAGGGGCCACCTCAAGCATTTTTAAAGGAGCACTGGCACACTTGTTTCAGTTGAGATTATTTGGATTAAATGCTTAAAATATGTGGGTAGGCTGTTAGCTTTGGCTGCCTCATCCTCCAATGTCTCTCTCCCTCATCCAATTCTTCTTCTGTAAATTTCGGTTAAAAACTCTAAGGTTGTAGTACTACATCAAAATATAAAAGCTCATCCTCAAGTCAGAGTGGCCGTCATATCACTCAGGCTAGCCAAGTTAGGTTACCTGATATCTGTATGCTAACATGACCATATTTTCGTGGGAGTACGGCCGCTGAGAAGGAATTATGCATTATCCATTATGAGAAAAATACAAGTTTGTGTTTGCTTAATATTGTTTAATAACTACCATTTACTAAATGTAATTTGGAAATATGTAGTTTTCCAGAAAAGAAGGGGCACAAAACTGTGAGTCTTCAACCTTCCCAAACACTCACATGTCACCCCCCTGCTTACTTCCCTCCACTGGTTGCCTGTCATGGCTTGCATCAAATTCAAAACATTGCTGCCTTCCTTCAGCCCCATCTTAGTGCCAAAAAAATCATCAGACCCTACCCGCCTGCCAGACCTCTTCGTTCGGCCACCACAGGCCGCCTGGCGCCTCCCCCTCTCAGAAATTCCACCTACTGCTCACGACTACTGTCTGTTCTGGCTCCACGGTGGTAGAACGAACTCCCCGTGGAGTTCAGAACAGCAGAATGAATCTCTTGCCATCTTCAAGCACAGACTGAAGACACACCTCTTCAAGCTGCACCTCTCCCTGTCCCTCCCTACCTCCCAGGAAACATTAACTGTTGTCTTTAGTAGAAACCGATACTGCTTATGATTGCTTTTTTTACTGAATTACTGAGAAATTTAATTGCATTTTCAAACTCGTTTTCGGCCATCTCAATAGTTAAATGTCAACATTGCAAGTCCATTAGAAGTCAGCCTAATTGCCAAATTAAATATTTACATTTACATTGACATATTGCAGTACAACCTCACAGTTGCAGAAATCCCTGTAGTTTACATCCACTTTGTGAGTGATTGTGAGTCTTTTTCTTTTTTAAAGGCATCGGTTAAAATTATAATTCTTCATGTTTTCATCCCTCATCCCTATGGCTTCTGCCTGCCAGACTAGATTGGCATGTAATCTGTAAATATGATGCTGTGAACAACTTTGTTACAGACCGGGTTGCGCACTCAACATTCTGTGGTCACTTATTATTTGGCTGATAGAATATAACACCCGGTCGATTTTACCATAGGCAACTGGCCTAATGATTTTACTTTCCAGGGGCCTCATTTATAAACGTTGCGTAGGCACAAAAGAATGCGTACGCCACTTTCTAAGCAAACTTTGGCATTTATAAAAAACGAACTTGACGGGAAAATGTGCGGTCCTCCACGGAAACTCTGACCCATGCGTACGCACATTAACTGGAGAAATGAGAAACTGTGCCTTCAATGCTCGTGACGTAAGACCAGGAAAACGGGAAGTGAAACAGGATGTAAAAAGGTATAAAGATTTGCCGGGAGTTGTGGCTGGGTATGGCTGCTGTAAGGACGTGCTTCGTCCCTGTTATACTTATTAAAGTGTTGTGTTGTTGAATCTCGCTGTACGGGTTCTCTCCCATCCTAAGTGCAACACAACATTTGGCGACGAGAGCAGTCGAAAATGATATACAACAGATGCCACTGTGTAAAATAAATCGAAATTCATTGTTGTTGATTGTACTCTTAAAGGGTTCTGATTTTCTGCATGTTTACACTAGGACTCGGAACTATACTGTCCTCTCAGGTCCTCTTTGCACTTGTTCTTGTGTTTAATTTGCACTTTGTTGTACGTCGCTCTGGATAAGAGCGTCTGCTAAATGCCATGCAATGTAATGTAATGTAATGTAATGAAATATTACCTCTCACGTATCATATACGAAGAGTTAATTTGCAAAATCGGATAAAAGCCTCTCTTACAACGAATAAACAAACAGCTGTTTGATTGATGCTCCCTGGAGTGCCCAAAAAATATGATTTAGGATGATAAATATAAACGGAGATGTTGTTGTAAAATCCCTCAAATATGTAGACGAATTGTTAAACAATACTTCATGTTATTAAATGTATTCTCATAAATAATATGATGAACAGTCGGACAAATTGCGCTGCACTGATGCCGTTTACAATGCGTCAGTCGGGCAGATACGAGCATAGTTTCATATATTGTTATCATATTCATATATTATGTTTTATAATGTGTTTATTGTTATTAATTTTTGTTCGTTTTATCTCTTAATTTTGTAGCTGTGTTTTCAATGGTGCTAGACAAATAACGTGTATTATTATTATCATCGTCATCATCACATTCGTTGTGCAGAACTGTTCGTCATTTACAATCAATCAGGATAATTCCCACACCTGTAGCTTTTCAGAGGCAATCAAATGGCTGAAATCCCTTTTCTTGGCCTTCTTTTCAGCGTTTGCCATTCGTGAAATGCATATTCATTAGGGGTGTTTCACTGCCTATTTATAGGCAACTGTGGGCGGGACATGAAGCTGGCAAAGTTGCGCCACATTTAGAGTTGATTGTGATTTATAAAGGAAAACTGGCGTGGGACGTGCGTATGCACTGTTTTATAAATCAGAATATTTTTTTGCGTACGCACGTCCTAGGTTTCATGCTTACGCAACCTTTTGACGTGAATCCTAAGCACAGTTTTATAAATGAGGCCCCTGGTCTCTGTACAATTTGATATATTTTTATGTAACGGTAAACTAGACTCCATAGTCTAGTTTCTAATCCCGGTGTGGCCACAATAATATCTGCACAGCCGTTGGGCCCTTGAGCAAGGCCCTTAACCCTGCATTGCTCCCGGGGAGGATTGTCTCCTGCTTAGTCTAATCAACTGTACGTCGCTCTGGATAAGAGCGTCTGTCAAATGCCAAAAAAAAAGAAGAAAAAAAAGGAGTACGTCCTTTAAAGAGCTGGGCCCCTTTCCAAACAGAAATAAAATGATCGCTTCACTTCTTTCCTCCAGTGACATACTAGTCATGGATCATGTGAGGGAGCCCTTAACAGAGGAGGGGAGTCATGGAGGGGGTCGGAGCGGATTCAATTTGGAATACCCTCGCACTTATTCTTCACTTCGCCAGAAAAAGGAAGTTTCTCGGATTGGCCTTTGAGGACAACACTTTATTTCTGCTTCATACAATTTATATAAATGCATTTGCCTGTACTCTACAATGATATCAAAAGCGCATCTTATTCATTTTAAATCAGAGGTTTCCTTTCCTGAGGCCTTTTTGGCCTTCACGCGCCTCATGTCATTCATAGCGAATTTTTAAGACAAAAGTAGTTCAGCAGTAAAAAATGCACAGCCTTATTGTTCCCCTTAGTTACTAAAGGCTATATAAAATGGCTGGAACTTTTGCAGCTTTTAAATAATCTGCAGCGTTGCAGATTATTTAAATGCAACAAAAAGTAAATTCCAGGTCCAGCTAAATCAAAAGCAGCATTTGACACTGTTGATCACCAATTCCTACTGTCTTCCCTGACTACCTTGGGGACTATTTAAGCTATGACTCAAACAGGTGTCGACAATGCAAATTATGGTGGAAAAGACATTTAATGGTGTACTCGGAGCTCGGAGTAGAGCCACTGCTCCTTCGCGTCGAAAGGAGCCAATTGAGGTGGTTCGGGCATCTGATCAGGATGCCTCCCGGGCGCCTCCCTTTGGAGGTTTTCCGGGCTCGTCCAACTGGGCGGAGACCCCGAGGGAGACCCAGAGCCCGCTGGAGAGATTATATATCTCTCCTGGCCAGGGAACGCCTTGGGATCCCCCAGGATGAGCTAGAATGCATTGCTGGGGAGAGGGACACCTGGAATACCCGGCTTTGCCTACTGCCACCGCGACCTGACTCCGGATAAGCGGGTGATGATGGATGGATGGATGGACAACAAACAAACAAACTAAAAAAAAAATGTACCAAAAAGCATGACACACCAATGGTTTCCCCTTGCTTCAGTACCAGTAACACTGTGGGCGTGATGTGTGCGGGAGTGTCTGCATTGCCTTTTAGACAATCTCTTCTCAATCCAACTCTCTTTATGATAGGTTATCTGCAAGATGGAGGCTGGCAGCCAGTCCGAGTGATGCTGGTTTTTTGTGTGCTAACGTTAATTTACAAGTACTGGTAAACAAAAAAACGTTAAAGCCTCATCCTTAATTTGTAAAGTCGACTAAACTAGACAAGGATGTATAATTCTTGAAGGATATAGATGGCTTTAGAGTTAAGCACAATGTTCTCACCTCAACATAATAAAGCTATTGAGCTCCAATGTTTGGCTTCAAAGTATGCCTAGGGTTGGGCTACCTAATAGCAAGGCCAGCTACATACATGAGATGATATTTTCTCATTTTAATTATTGCCTGACTACCTGGTCTCAAACAGGAGTTGCTATCTTAAGACCAGTTGAATCACTTTACAAACAAACACTGAAAGTCCTGGACAAAAAGCCAAAAAAAAAAAATTAACCACCATTGTCACATTATTTTCAAGTATAATTTATTCTGTATGGACAGCTTTAAACAATATACAGATATGTGCCTTATATTTAAACTTGTTAATGGACTAGCACCTCCTGTGTTTACATTACAATTAAGAATAAGGACTGGAGGTTAACAAGGTCAGTAACCAGAGGAGACTGTGTTGTTCTATACAGACACAGTACATTTGTCAGAAATTACCTATTGAACCTTTAATTTGTTAAGTTGAATAAACCAGACATGGATGAAGGATATAGATGGCTTTAGAGTTCAGCACAATGTTCTCACCTCAACATATGCAGTAGAGGCCTCAGGCTATTGAGCTCCAAGCTTCAAAGTATGTCTAGGATTGGGCAAGTCCCAGGGCCACTCATCATGACAGGATCATGCCATGAGCTACCTAATGGCAAGGCCAGTGAGCTAGTTTAAATACAAAGTCTCTAATCTGGCTCCATATTAAAACGGCTTGCCATAGTCAACGCTCAGCGTTCAAAGTGAATCTGCACGAAAATAACTAAAAATGAAAGTCTTCTTTTCAGTTTTAATTATAAATCATTGTAACGGTATTTGTGAAGCACATGTGCATTTACAGTCTAACTTTAACAGAGTATACATTTTAGTTTCAACACACTAAGCAGGGGCGTAGATTTAGGGGGGGGGGGCAGGGGGGACATGGCCCCCTCAATATTTAGAAGAGGTGAATTTCCCCCCCCCCCCCCAAAACATAATGAATGATAATCTCCTCCCCAATACAGGTAAAAATAACAGCACAGAGGGTCTAAACACTTAGATATCCTTCTTACCTATTTTACAATTATTTCATACACCTTTCATATCATTATTTCATGATAGTGTAGTGAGTCTAGTGTAAGCAGCTATCACGCTTGTTTTCCCTTCAGTGTTTCTGAATGAGAGTATCTGCGAATGAAACACTAACGTTATCTAGTTTATAACTTGTGCCTGAAGTTTTCTGAGGTGCGTTAAAGTTCAGCAAACAGGCGAACGTTTGCGAACAATTAAAACATTCCGTTAGCATTCTGTTCGCTGTGTTTGCAAACGGTTTGAGGGAAATGTGAAGATTTTGATTTAAAAGCCATTGAACAGTCACTATATTGGTAGCCTACCTGAATGATGTCTTTTCCTTTACATAAATGAAATTAATTTACACAATAAATTGATGCAGAAGAGGAGCAAATTGGTACATAAAAATTCACCAGAATGCAGGAAATTAAGTGAGAATTTCTGGGGGGAGAACACCCAGACCCCCGCTTAATGTGTCCCGCCCAATGTTGAAATGAAACCTACGCCCCTGACACTCAGTATTAGTCAAAATCATGAGTTAATAGAAAGTTATTTATATTCATGCATTTAAGATCACTTAACCGCAGGTCAGCCACCTATTACTTGCTCATCCACCATTATCTCCAGTTTCGATTCTGCTCTGTAACTCCGCCTCTCTATTCTATCACTGATCACTTGCTTTGATTCAGTGAAGTGTTCACACTTGCCGCCCACTCTCACTACATCTCCTAACTCTGTGCAATTGTCCCTAATCCGGAGCCGTATGTATTATGTGTGGGTCTATGTGTATCCAGTCCACGTTTTCGTTTAGCCCTTGTTATTGTTTTATTACCCTATCATGTTCCTCACCTGTTATTTATTTGTTAAGCCCTCCTCACTCCCATGCCCCGCCTAGTATGTTACTTCCCTTTATGTACTTAAACCCCAGTCTCTGCTAGATTCATTGTCAGAACGTTGATCAATTTTCAGATTACTAGTAAGCCTGATTATTTGAGATTCACAGAAACACCCTTTATCCTAGATTCTGAGTTTGCCTTACCCTCTTACCCTTTCTGATTAGTTTGAACATCTGATTATTTGTTTTTTTTACATTTCTGTTCTGCCTTTGTCGACATCCCTTTGGTTTTCATTTCACAGATTTTTGACCT
Organism: Conger conger; assembly: GCF_963514075.1. Taxonomy (NCBI): domain Eukaryota; kingdom Metazoa; phylum Chordata; class Actinopteri; order Anguilliformes; family Congridae; genus Conger; species Conger conger. Next base: position 78,586,357 of record NC_083761.1, read on the forward strand.
CTGCTTTGTTTTTGCGATTATTCTTTTGCATCTCGATTCTGCCATTGTCTGAGCTCTGATTGATATTGGTTTGTTCAAAAAAAAAAAAAAAAAAAAAAAAATGGCCCTTGTCCTTATCTTTGTTGTACAGGTAGCAGTTGAAATTGTACTTACCTCTAGGGTCTTTCAGCGAACTTATCCCTGGTTATGGGTATGCACTTTGTTGTACGTCGCTCTGGATAAGAGCGTCTGCCAAATGCCAATAATGTAATGTAATGTAATGGACCGAATAAAGACAACATACTCCCCGGTCTGTGCTTGGGGCCCCTGAACACTGGATGCAGGTGATAAAGCTCTCCGCCTCCTGGAAAGAGTATATGAACACAACTGAACTACCAAAAACAAAATGGTCTAAATGGTTTTTCATCACCACAAAGGGAACAAACACTCTCTAAGCACAATCCTGTCCGTAGATCCAAAAGAAACATTGACCCTAATGCAGGGGCAAGCACAGACTCTCGAAGGGGGAAGGAAAGAAAATGATGAGAGGACCTCTTCTGCGTGTACATATTTGGCGCCCACGTGAGGATGTATAGATTATAACTAGTCATCCTCATTATTTTGTAGAGAGTAAAAGCCCTACACCTGATATACAGTCAGGTCCATAAATATTGGGACATCGACACAATTCTCATCTTTTTGGCTCTATAAACCAACACAATGGATTTGAAATGAAATGAACAAGATGTGCTTTAACTGCAGACTTTCAGCTTTAATTTGAGGGTATTCACATCCAAATCAGGTGAACGGTGTAGGAATTACAACAGTTTGTATATGTGCCTCCCACTTTTTAAGGGACAAAAAGTAATGGGACAAACTAACAATCATAAATAAAACTTTCACTTTTTAATACTTGGTTGCAAATCCTTTGCAGTCAATTACAGCCTGAAGTCTGGAACGCATAGACATCACCAGACGCTGGGTTTCATCCCTGGTGATGCTCTGCCAGGCCTCTACTGCAACTGTCTTCAGTTCCTGATTGTTCTTGGGGCATTTTCCCTTCAGTTTTGTCTTCAGTGAAATGCATGTTCAATCGGATTCAGGTCAGGTGATTGACTTGGCCATTGCATAACATTCCACTTCTTTGCCTTAAAAAACTCTTTGGTTGCTTTCGCAGTATGCTTCGGGTCATTGTCCATCTGCACTGTGAAGTGCCGTCCAATGAGTTCTGAAGCATTTGGCTGAATATGAGCAGATAATATTGCCCCGAAACACTTCAGAATTCATCCTGCTGCTTTTGTCAGCAGTCACATCTTCAATAAATACAAGGGAACCAGTTCCATTGGCAGCCATACATGCCCACGCCATGACACTACCACCACCATGCTTCACTGATGAGGTGGTATGTTTTGGATCATGAGCAGTTCCTTTCCTTCTCCATACTCTTCTCTTCCCATCATTCTGGTACAAGTTGATCTTTGTCTCATCTGTCCATAGGATGTTGTTCCAGAACTGTAAAGGCTTTTTTAGATGTTGTTTGGCAAACTATAATCTGGTCTTCCTGTTTTTGAAGCTCACCAATGGTTTACATCTTGTGGTGAACCCTCTGTATTCACTCTGGTGAAGTCTTCTCTTGATTGTTGACTTTGACACACATACACCTACCTCCTGGAGAGTGTTCTTGATCTGGCCAACTGTTGTGAAGGGGTTTTTCTTCACCAGGGAAAGAATTCTTCTGTCATCCACCACAGTTGTTTTCCGTGGTCTTCCGGGTCTTTTGGTGTTGCTGAGGGTTCTTTCTTTTTAAGAATGTTCCAAACAGTTGATTTGGCCACACCTAATGTTTTTTGCTATCTCTCTGATGGGTTTGTTTTGATTTTTCAGCCTAATGATGGCTTGATAGTGACAGCTCTTTGGATCTCATATTGAGAGTTGACAGCAAAAGATTCCAAAAGCACACTTGAAATGAACTCTAGACCTTTTATCTGCTCCTCGTAAATCAGATAATGAGGGAATAACACACACCTGGCCATGGAACAGCTGAGCAGCCAATTGTCCCATTACTTTTGGTCCCTTAAAAAGTGGGAGGCACATGTAGAAACTGTTGTAATTCCTACACCGTTCACCTGATTTGGATGTAAATACCCTCAAATTAAAGCAGAAAGTCTGCAGTTAAAGCATATCTTGTTCGTTTCATTTCAAATCCATTGTGGTGGTGTATAGAGCCAAAAAGATGAGAATTGTGTCGATGTCCTAATATTTATGGACCTGACTGTATTTTTGTCATTTCCTTACATCTAGGTCAGCAGATGTAGAGAAAGGCCTATGAATAAAGAATTACCTCATCTTTTAACTGATAAGGTGAAATCTTTACAAGTTTAACTTGACTTGCTTGACCTAGGCTAATTTATCTTAACCACAGCTAGCTTCATGTTCTCTGGAGAATACAGAAATTCCAGTTCAATTTTTAATTAAATTTCTGTACTATCATGAGATTAGTATTTAAAAAAATCCCAGAAACTTTTCACAGATTTCTACAAATTGCCTAAAGTTACCTGGACAATTCCCTCCTTTATCAACCCGACTAATGGTCTTTGAGTTGAAATTGTGCATGCACTGATTGTGAGGGAATTTTATACAAAAAACACATCACCAAGTTCACCGCCTCAGCGCAAAAAACAACAAAAGACCAAGAGCAATTACCGTGAAATTTGAACGCTATGAACAAAAATAACTCGTAAAAAGCAAAGGAAGGGAACTCAAAGGGACTTACTACGGTATGAACGACCAATATCCAAGAGAAATTCAAGAACGAAGAAAAAAACGTTTTCCAATCATGAGGCAATTTCGGGAGAAGGGAAGACGAGCCGCACTGACTGTGTACTAATGTACACCCTGCTGTCTACTAAAACAAATGTTACACTTACTGCTGACTCTACAATCACTACCTACAGTGGTGTGAAAAAGTGTTTGCCCCCTTCCTGATTTCTTATTTTTTTGCATGTTTGTCACACTTAAATTTTTCAGATCATCAAACAAATTGAAATATTAGTCAAAGACAACACAAGTGAACACAAAATGCAGTTTTTAAATTAAGGTTTTTATTATTAAGGGAGAAAAAAATCCAAACCTACATGGCCCTGTGTGAAAAAGTGATTGCCCCCCCCTGTTAAAACATAACTTAACTGTGGTTTATCAAACCTGAGTTCAATTTCTCTAGCCACACCCAGGCCTGATTACTGCCACACCTGTTCTCAATCAAGAAATCACTTAAATAGGACCTGCCTGACAAAGTGAAGTAGACCAAATGATCCTCAAAAGCTAGACATCATGCTGAGATCTAAAGAAATTCAGGAACAAATGAGAAAGAATGTAATTGAGATCTATCAGTCTGGAAAAGGTTATAAAGCCATTTCTAAAGCTTTGGGACTCCAGCGAACCACAGTGAGAGCCATTATCCACAAATGGCGAAAACATGGAACAGTGGTGAACCTTCCCAGGAGTGGCCGGCCAACCAAAATTACCCCAAGAGCGCAGCGACGACTCATCCAAGAGGTCACAAAAGACCCCACAACAACATCCAAAGAACTGCAGGCCTCACTTGCCTCAGTTAAGGTCAGTGTTCATGACTCCACCATAAGAAAGAGACTGGGCAAAAATGGCCTGCATGGCAGAGTTCCAAGACGAAAACCACTGCTGAGCAAAAAGAACATTAAGGCTCGCCTCAATTTTGCCAGAAAACATCTTGATTTTTGGGAAAATACTCTGTGGTCTGACGAGACAAAAGTTGAACTTTTTGGAAGGTGTGTGTCCCATTACATCTGGCGTAAAAGTAACACCGCATTTCAGAAAAAGAACATCATACCAACAGTAAAATATGGTGGTGGTAGTGTGATGGTCTGGGGCTGTTTTGCTGCTTCAGGACCTGGAAGACTTGAATTCTGCTGTCTACCAAAAAATCCTGAAGGAGAACGTCCGGCCATCTGTTTGTGACCTCAAGCTGAAACGAACTTGGGTTCTGCAGCAGGACAATGATCCAAAACACACCAGCAAGTCCACCTCTGAATGGCTGAAGAAAAACAAAATGAAGACTTTGGAGTGGCCTAGTCAAAGTCCTGACCTGAATCCTATTGAGATGCTGTGGCATGACCTTAAAAAGGCGGTTCATGCTCGAAAAACCCTCCAATGTGGCTGAATTACAACAATTCTGCAAAGATGAGTGGGCCAAAATTCCTCCACAGCGCTGTTAGAGACTCATTGCAAGTTATCGCAAACGCTTGATTGCAGTTGTTGCTGCTAAGGGTGGCCCAACCAGTTATTAGGTTTAGGAGGCAATCACTTTTTTGTAAACTGCATTTTGCGTTTACTTGTGTTGTCTTTGACTAATATTTAAATTTGTTTGATGATCTGAAACATTTAAGTGTGACAAACATGCAAAAAAATAAGAAATCAGGAAGGGGGCAAACACTTTTTCACACCACTGTATATGTCTCTGTCTCTCTCTCGTTCTCTCTCCTCCTCTCTCTTTCTCTCTGATTTTAACAGACCCTCTTTTTATGTTAAATAAATGTCTCTGCCTTTTTTCCGTTATTGTATATCTGTTAAAACTAGCCTGGAAAATGTATGTAAAAGGGGACTTTGTATCATGTTATAATTATGGTGAAGCTGCCTCATAGTGATCAGTCAGTATCTCTACTTCTTTTTCATTTTTTATTTTTACTTTTTATTTCTGTCTGTCGGTCTGTCCATCCAATGTATAATCTGTGAGTCGCGTGGCTTGCAGTTGCACCATGTGTAAAATTATAAAGTCACTAGTTAACCGGCAAGCTTTTCACTGTTCATTTTCAATGGTGCCTCGCTTTTGATAATATACATTTTAATAATAATACATTTTAATAACAACCGTAGCACATGAAAACACGCTTTTTGGAAAAGGCACTAGTCCGTTTAAAAGTAGTTCTAACCGGGTGAGAAACTGTCCAATACTTTTATAAAAGAGCGCAAGTCTTACAAAAATGCTCATCTTTTGAATAAAAAATACCTAGTATTTTCATATTGATCAAATATATATATTTTTTTGTTTGTGTCCTTTTCCAATGCAGTAAACAGCCAACAATACAAGCTTTTAAACTGCGGTGATTGGTAAAATGCAAGTACATACAAATAATATAGATAAAATACTAAAAGTGTACTAAATAAATGGTAAAATAAAATAAATACACTCAAATTCATTATTCAGTTGCCAACAACCAACTATCCAGCACCATTAGTAGAAAAACCCAAAAAATGCAACCTGTGATTCATCGATTCTAGGAAGGTTTTAGAGAGCCTTATGGGAATCCCTTATGGTAGGATATTCTTTGCTACCCCAACTGTTCTATGCTGCGTGGATGACTGGCTTCATGGTACTAAATAGTGCCAACGCTACTAAAATAATTTATAACCATTTACTTTAACAGCGTCAAATTATTGCTGTTAGGAGATTAGGAGACCTTAGGTTCGCATTTTGGTTACACAGCTTTGTTAGTGTGTAGTAAGTAAAGTAAGTAAATAAAACATTGGCGTTGCTAAAAGAATATTTGCAAAGAACGCAAAATACATTTTTTATTTATAAATCACTTTGAGCAGATATCAGAAAATAAAGCCAAATGTAAACTTTGCAACACTAAACTAATATCCTCCAACAGTACAGACATTATGCAAAAAATAAAAGCTAAAAGTAAAAATATAAACACTCTACAGTGACTGACTGATGTGTAGCAGTCGTGCTCTGATATCTATTGGAGTGAAAGTCTCGATACAAAATATAACAGCGTCCCTGGTGTCATCAGATGTTTCCTTTTCAGATGCCTTTTCAGCCTCCTCTTTCCCCAAAACCTGGCTGATTTTAGAGGTAGTGGCCTCATCCTGTTCATCTAAATACAGGCTCATTTTCAAGAAGAATGGGTTCCATGGAAGGTCATTTACCAATGGCAGACTGTCAACAGAAAAATCACAGCCTTATTCTTTCCCTTACCTCATGATCGCATGATAAAGGTCTGGAACATTTACAGCTTGTAGACAATCAATGCAGCATTGTGATGAAATGGAGGCAATAGGCCAGTGTTACAGGACGGCACATAGTGGCGACAACACAAATTATGGTGGAAAAGACATTTCACGGTGTACAACAAACAAAACAATATTTATATTTTCATGCCAGGTAACGCAAAGAAACCCTGGGTATGTTAAGCTCCCTTTGTAGTACACCCCCCTGGTCTGAACTGGTAAACCAGCAACTTCATTACTGTGTCATGCTGAAAAGCAAACTTTGGTTACACAGCTTTGTTTGATTTCTGCCTTGGTTCATGTCTATAGCTCAATGTTCATCTGTTTTGGCAGGTGAAATACAATATTATAAATCAATTTTTTGATTGGTCTCATGTAATATTCTATTTCTAATATTTTGAGATACTGGATTTTTCATTTCAAGAGCTGTAAACTTTAGAACAAAAAGAGATTAGAACAAAAAAAGGCTTTAAATATTTCACTTTATGTGTAATGAATCTAGAATATATGAAAGTTTCACTTTTTGAATGAAATTACAAAAAAAAACATTTTTCCACGATATAAGATTTTTTTGAGATGCACCTGTAAGCGCATGACAAAAACCGAAAATGAAACATTTTGATCAAAGAAAATTCTAAAGTGAATTTAAAATACAGTAAAATACTACATGTTTTCAAACATTCATTCATTATCCTAACCCACTTATCCTGAACAGGGTCGCAGGGGGGCTGGAGCCTATCCCAGCATACATTGGGCGAAAAGGCAGGAATACACCCTGGACAGGTCGCCAGTCCATCGCAGGGCACACATACCATTCACTCACATACTCATACCTACGGGCAATTTAGACTCTCCAATCAGCCTAACCTGGAAAACCGGAGGAAACCCATGCAAACACGGGGAGAACATGCAAACACCACACAGAGAGGCCCAGGACCTCCTTGCTGTGAGGCGGCAGTGCTACCCATCCGTGCAGCCTGTTTTCAAACAATCAAATATTTTTTGGTTTACCAAGTTATTCTTTTTCAGTTTCAACATGCAATTATTAACTACAATTCTTCGTCTTCTTTTTTTCATTTATATTACAACGGTTTGTCATAGTCAGCGCTCTGTGCTCAAAGTTTCACTGTGTGGTTTTCTGTGGACCACGTGCCAATCAGAAACGAGTACGGACTGTTTTCAGGCAGCATTTAGAGTTACAGGTTTCAACAAGTTTTTCTAGTACTTCAGAAACGCATTTATGCTTCCTGATTTCTGCAGGACCTCATTATTACAGTGAATCGTTATTGGCCTCAGCATGCTCCGTTCAACGAGATATTACAATTTTGCCACCAGTGAATATGCATTTAAGATCATTTAACCGCACATCAGCCACCTCTTAATTGCTAATCCTCCATTTCAATTAAACCACGTAGCCATGCCCGGGAGGGAAGAACCAACCGGCCTGCATCTCCCCCCGAGTTACTTGTCACATCAAATGTATTACGTTCTGCGTAACCATTATTTTGGCTATTTTAGGCTTAGACAATACAATTCCATACCTTATCGTTTCATATATGTCGACCAATCCTTCTACCTTAGCTTCTCGTTCACAGACAGGACTTAATTTCCGCGCAGCGCTCACTAGTCTCACTGCGTGTGTTTTCTGGGGACCACTGGCCAATCAGAGGGGAGTACGGACTGTTGTCGGGCGGCATTTAGAATTATAGGTTAATTATAAATCATTGTAACGGTATTTGTGCAGCGCATGTGCATTTACAGTCTAACTTGAACAGAGTAGACATTTTAGGCTCAACACGCCAAGTATTAGTAAACAGTAGCTACTCCAAATCATGAGTTAATAGAAAGTAATTTATATTCATGCATTTAAGACCACTTAACCGCAGATAGTTGTGACAATTTTGCTAGCAGTGAACCTGCATAAATGCATAAAGTAAACATTTTAAATACACGTTCAAGTTTTGCCTTTTGTGTCGCCTATTGTCCTGACTTTTTTTTTATTGAAGGGATGCGATTCCTACACGCGTTTCCCTATATGAATGGAAATATCCTCATTCAAACACTGTATGAACCCTGACTTTAACTCGTGGGTTGTCGTATTGGTTGTGGCTGCTGAGAGTGTCTCCAGGTACTCCTACTTTTACTGCCAAATTGAGGCCCCTCTTTCTTTCAATTGTCCTATGTTCCCAATTTTGTAGTAAACAGTCACGAACATAATTGTATTATTGACTCATTTTCTAACTTGTTGAATCAGACATTATATCTATAATATAAATAGGGAATAATTACATTGGCAAATAGCCTAATTATAACCTTACATTACAGTCATTTGGCAGACGCTCTTATCCAGAGCGACATAAAATAAAGTGCAAATAATAACCAGGGACAAATGCACTGAAGACCCTTGGAGAGGGGTGAGCGGACCAATTTTACACTGGGCCAGTGTATGCTTAGGGTAGCAGAGGATTAGATCAACTAAGGACTTGCAGGGAAAGTGGGAAAGAAAATTTTAATGTATAGAAAATTAAGCTCATAGGGGAACATGAGAAGGGTCTTATGCCCCCCGCTTCAGACAATGCAGTGCTCTTTGAAAATGGAAAACAAGCTTGTAGTGGAGGTGAGACTATTATCATGGGTGACTTCCATTACTCCACTATTAATTGGGAATTGGTGACAAGACAAGGAAAATCTTTTGTGCCACAGTATGTCAGTCAGCCTACAAGAGATAAATCAATTCTAGGTCTGGTGCTATGTCATGATTCTTACAGAATTTGCAGTATAGAGGAAAGGGTGCCTCTTGGTACACTTAGTTTGGGAAATTAAGTCGAGGATAGGGAGGGCAAATGTTTTGCATTCAAAGTAATCACAAGGCCCATTCCATACACAAATGTAAGACATAATTGATGTCTGGGCTCAGTTTAACAGATTATAACAAAACAAGGAAATATAGACAGTTATAAACTCAGTGAGCGCTTTATTAGGTAGACCTGTACACCATGTTGTTAATGCAAATATTTAATCACCCAATCATGTGAATGCATGCATAAAAGCATGCAGACATGGTCAAGAGGTGATTTTCCATTTGAATAAATGTTATCTAAGTGACTTCGACCGTGGAATGATTGTTGGTGTCAGATATGGTGATTTGAGTATCTCAGAAACTGCTGATCTCCTGGGAACAATCTAAAATTAGCAGAGAATGGTGCAAAAAACTAGAGCCAGCAACAAATTCTCCCCCTCCGTCTCCACTCCCTGGTGTGCCTGGCCAGTACATATACTGCCCAGCTAAGGTATTTTCCCAATACCAAGCACAAGGCATGGCAAGGGAGATGACCTGGAGTGAGTTTCAGACCACTGCCTTTTATGAAAAGGAGAAACAAAGATCAATTATCTTGATCAGCTGAGAGAGGAAAATGAAGCATATGCACACAGACACGCGCATGTACACACACACACCCACACACTACACACACACGCATATACACTCGCACGCACGCAAACACACGCATGCACGCACACGCGCACACACACACGCACACAGACACATGCATGTACACACACACAGTTCTTCCAAGCCCCCACCCCCACCATTGAACATTGGAACATTGTAAAATGCCTTTTTTTGGTACAGGTTTATATACTTGTTTCAGTCCCTTTGCTTAATTGTATATTTCTGTTGTTGCTGCACTTTTTTTTTTACATAGATGTTGCATACCTAGTAATTAAAGAATTTGTATTGTATACGGGTGTCTTCATGTATGTGTGTATTGGGTACTGTATCAGGATGTGTAAGTGTGTCTGTTAATATCAGTGAAATTAATAAATTATGTCTGTATTAAAGCAATGACTCCAGTGTTGCTATGTGTAGGAATTTGGTCCTTTGTGAAGTAAAACTTGTAGTCCAAAATTCAGATCAATAACAATTTATTAATAGAGCAAAAATAGTCTTAATTACAGGATGAAGCATATCATTTCAATCATAAAATCATGTTGTATTAGAATGAGCTTTTATGCCCCAAACCTCCTGAAGAAAAATGCTGATATAAAATGCAGGTACCTGTCCCTGATGAGGTGAATATGCATTATTTTGTATGCATGTGATGTGGAAGGAAACCAAATGGGCATTGTCACCAAAGCAAACAGTAATCTCCTGTTTCACACCCATCTACCACCCTGGCATCCTCCCTGGTGGCGCACTGAAGCAGGAAATGTATTATTCTTGATGATATTCATTTTTCGTTTTTATTTTTATTTTACTGAAACGTTGTCAAGAAACAAAACTTTTTATCTTGAACCATCCATCCATCCATTATCACCCGCTTATCCGGAGTCGGGTCGCGGTGGCAGTAGGCCAAGCCGGGTATTCCCTCTCCCCAGCAACACATTCTAGCTCCTCCTGGGGGATCCCGAGGCGTTCCCAGGCCAGGAGAGATATATAATCTCTCCAGCGGGCTCTGGGTCTACCTCGGGGTCTCCGCCCAGGTGGACGAGCCCGGAAAACCTCCAAAGGGAGGCACCCAGGAGGCCCAAACCACCTCAATTGGCTCCTTTCGACGCAAAGGAGCAGCTCTGTGTTCAGTTTGCATTTGGTTTTTATGCTTGCAATTCACTACCTGACTAAGGGACATTTTTCTGTTGATGACTTTAAAGTTAAGTTTCATACTGGGAGAATCTGATTCTCATAAAATTGCTTAGTTCCCTAATTGCTTAGTCCACTTTCTCTCCTCTTTTGGATCATCATTATCACCATGAAAAAAAACTTTTCTTTCTCTCCTGCTCTCTTCTGAACTCTCTCTCAGCGTCCACTCTCTTTCTCTGCTCCTCTCTTCTGATCTCTCTCTCAGCCTCTACTCTCTTTCTCTCCTCCTCTGTTCTGATCTCTCTCTCAGCCTCCACTCTCTTTATTTCCTCCTCTCTTCTGATCTCTCTCTCAGCCTCCACTCTCTTTTTTTCCTCCTCTGTTCTGATGTCTCTCTCAGCCTCCACTCTCTTTTTTTCCTCCTCTGTTCTGATCTCTCTCTCAGCCTCCACTCTCTTTCTCTCCTCCTCTCTTCTGATCTCTCTCTCAGCCTCGATTCTCTTTCTTTCCTCCTCTGTTCTGATCTCTCGCTCAGCCTCCACTCTCTTTATCTCCTCCTCTGTTCTGATCTCTCCCTCAGCCTCCTCTTTCTTTCTCTCCTCCTCTCTTCTGATCTCTCTCTCAGCCTCCTCTTTCTTTCTCTCCGCTTCTCCTCTGATCTCCATCTCATTCATTTGGATTTTGTGTTTTCCAAATATCACTGCTATCAGCACAGTAATAATTACTCCAATTGATCCAACCAGGACAGAAATATAGGTAATCTCCTGCCTCTTTCTTTCCTCCTCTGTTCTGATCTCTCTCTCAGCCTCCTCTCTTTTTCTCTCCTCCTCTGTTCTCACCTCTCTCTCAGCCTCCTCTCTCTTTCTCTCCTCCTCTGTTCTGATCTCTCTCTCAGCCTCCTCTCTCTTTCTCTCCTCCTCAGTTCTGATCTCTCTCTCAGCCTCCTCTCTCTTTCTCTCCTCCTCTGATTGTATCTTTCTTTGAACCTGCTGGATCATCGTAGTAGTGTGGTGGTATCCTTGCATGGTAAACAGCACTGTCTCAATCTTATCCAGAAGCTCTGTAACCTGAGTGCGGTTGTTCTTTTCTCTGTTGTTAAACACATGATATTGGCCACCACAGCTGTTGATGAATTCCTGGAGATCTCTGCTTTTTCTCAGAAACTCCTTCACTGGTATTATCAGCTCATCTCCTCCAGTGAAAAGCACCAATGAGTATTTCAAAGCACATTCTCCAAAATTATCCTGGATCCATTTTACAGTGTTCCTATCTTCCAATGTGAATCTCCCCAGCCTGACCACTAGCAGGAAAAATTGATTGACATTTTCTTCCATTTCACGCTTGATTTCATCATTAGAAATATATATGTCAAAGATCCCAGGTGTGTCGATCACAGTAACACTCCACCCTGCCACCTCTGCACTATGTGTCTCACACCTTAAGCTAACAGCCACAGGGGAAACTCCCTCTTTAAACACCTCTCTCCCCAGGATGGTGTTTCCAGTTGCACTCTTCCCTACTCCAGTCTTGCCCATCAACATAATCGACAGTTTATGAAGTGCAGGTCTCCTTCCAGACTCTGTGAGAAAATACAGTGCAGGAGTTATTCATCATATCTCATAACTGAGATTAAAGTAGCCTGCAGCTGCACACATATTACATGACAATTTCTGTGAAATTAGAATTGTACAGTCCCCTCCAAAGGTATTGTTATACCTGTTGTATCAGACCACCCGATTTTAAGGTGAGCAGAAGTATTGGGACATGTGACTGACAGGTGTTTCTTGTTGCCCAGATGTGTGCTGTTTGATTTATTGGTTGTACAATAATAGTTCTGAATATCTACTAATATCTACTAATATCTACTCTACTATAATATCTAAGGTTTTAGCCTTCGGTTGAAGACCGCATTTGTGTTAGAAAAGCTAAATCAACATGAAGACAAGAGAGCTGTCTTTGGGAAAAAAGCAAGCCCTTTTGAAGCTTAGAAAAGAGGGAAAATCGATCAAAGCCTTGAGGATGGCTCGTACAACGATTTGGAATGTCCTGAAAAAGAAAGAAAACACTGGTGTACTGAGCAACAGACATCGAACAGGTCGACCAAGGAAAACAACAGCAGTTCATGAGAGAAACACTGTGAGAGCTATGAAGAAAACCCCCCAATACATCAGTCAGTGACATCACAAAAAATCTCCACAGGGCAGGGGAGAAGTTCTCTCAATCAACTGTTCAAAGAAGACTTAGAGAGCAGCAATATAGAGGCTATGCCACAAGATATAAACCACTCATCAGTAGTAAGGATCAGAAGGCGATATTACAATTTGCAAAGAAGTAAAGAGATGAGCCAGAAAAGTCCTGGAACAAAGTTTCTTGGACTGATCAGACCAAAATTAACCTCTACCAAAGTGATGAAAAGGCCAAAGTGTGGAGAAAGAAGGGATCTGATCCAAAACACAAGCTTGTCTGTAAAGCACAGTGGAGCAAGTGTCATGGCCTAGGCTTGCATAGCTGCTTCTGGAGTGGGCTCACTAATCTTTCTTGAAGATGTAACCCATGATGGTAACAGCTGGATGAATTCAGAAGTCTACAAAGACCTTCTGTCTGCCAACTTATGGAGAAATGTGGCCATTTCAGCCAACACAACAAAAGTCAAGTCAATCATAAGGCCTCAACCCAATTGAGCATGCATTTCACCCCCTCAACAAGCAGAAACTGACGGAGAATGCAGCAAAATCCTGGGAAAGCATCACAAAAGAAGAATGCAACAGTTTGGTGATGTCAATGCGTCACATGCTTGATGCAGTTATTGCAAGCAAGGGACAGGCTACCGAATATTAAGTGTTATCTGTTCCAAAGCTTTTGCACACCTAAAAATTGGGTGGTCTGATACTAAAGGAGCTATGTTCTAAGTAGTTCAACACATCTACGTGTAAATACAAGGAAATATAAGCTGAAATTCTGAACTCTTGTCTCATGTTCGGGGGGTGACATGGCTCAGGCAGTAAGAGCAGTCATCTGGCAGTCGGAGGGTTGCCGGTTCGATCCCCCGCCTGGGCTGTGTCGAAGTGTCCCTGAGCAAGACACCTAACCCCCTAATGCTCCTGACGAGCTGGTCGGGGCCTTGCATGGCAGCCAATCACCGTCGGTGTGTGAGTGTGTGTATGAATGGGTGAATGGAGAATCATCAATTGTACAGCGCTTTGGATAAAGGCGCTATATAAATGCCTGCCATTTACCATTATGTTCAGCTTTTATCTCAAGCCAAAATGTATTCAATGTATTGCAAAAACAAAAGAATTGGCCTTGGTGTTCCATTACTTTTGGAGAGGACTGTAGCTGTGTGTGTGTGAGAGAGAGAGAGAGAGAGAGAGAGAGAGAGAGAGAGAGAGAGAGAGAGAGAGAGAGAGAGAGAGAGAGAGAGAGAGAGAGAGAGAGAGAGAGAGAGAGAGAGAGAGAGAGAGAGAGAGAGAGAGAGAGAGAGAGAGAGAGAGAGAGAGAGAGAGAGAGAGAGAGAGAAAAGATGGAAAAAAAGACATTCTGTAAATACTATCAAACATATTTTGAACAATTACATTTGCTTATCTCATTGAGTTATCCAGCACTGTTCTCCTGGCTGAACCCAAAGGACATAAATTCATTATTACCTTTCAGAGTAAAAATGATAATGATCAGGGCACATCCAAAAGTAATGAGTAAACCTAAGCCCTTCAGCCATGGCCACTTCTGAAGGATACTGTTTGGATTATACACTGGAAAACATCAGAGAACACATGATTGAACAAATTATTCCACAGAACAATTTAAAGTGAAATGACAATGAAAAATACTCATCTTAATTCAATGACTGAAATTGTCGCCTGAATCAATTTGTTCACAGTGATGCATTATCGTGACAGTAACATTGCAGGAAAATAAAATTACACAATTACAAATGAATCAATATAAATCATGAAAACCTTTTCATTGATAACATTTCTTATAATATCGACATGGTATAGTACACTACAGCTTGAATGGGTGTACACTGTCACATGGTTAACCCCCTGGGGTCTCAATGGCAAAATTAGGAAAACTGGTGACTGTGCCATGCTCTGACATTTGTATCATTTTAATGAACTTTATATACAGTGATTCCAATGTGTTTCATGTCTTTGTTTTGAGCACAAACTCAACTACAATAATATGGCAACAGTAAGTAGGTTAGAGTCATATGTTGGTTGCAAATTGCTCTAGAATCACACAAAATGTAAACAGTAGTTTTGAACACACATAGAACTTGAGTAAAAACACACACTAAACAATTGTAACGGAATTTTTGGATCACTGAAACGTGTTCATCTCGGTCTTGGGTATCAAAAGATGACAAAATATTGTTGGAAATCCAATTAGAAATATAAAATAAATTACAAAAAGTAGTGTTGTCACTACTATTTTTCAGCAGCAGCTGACAATGGGAGGGCTAATGGCCTTTCTTCAATGAATATTTATGAGGTATGTGGTCCTGCCAGGTAAGTAGGCTTTTCACACCTGGCCTGACCCCTCCCTACCTCTAAGACAAAGCAATACTCAGTGAGCCATTTAGAAGACAAATACATTTTCTGATTCAGGAAATTGAATTGAAATCACCACACAAACTACATTAGATTAGATTAGATTCAACTAAGATGTCACTGCCCAAGTCCTATCACAATGAAATACAGTTTGGCATCTAACCAGAAGTGCAAAATAGTGCAATGAAGATGCCATTTACAAAGACATCAAGGTTTTGCGTGCCATTTTTCAAAACAGTTCCTGTTCAGCTGCAAGCACAGGGGGACATCACAGCTTTTACACTTCCAAGGAGTGCTCAGTTTTTTCCCAGTGTCCATCCTGCAAAGTGTGCACATCTTGCGACCATACGACGCCATCTTGCTGGCATCCAGAGTCTGTGTGGCTGTAGGCACAGGCACATGATCACAATTGACCGGTTGAGGTTTTTTTGGTACATTCTGTGAGACACCACACAGCTGTGCAGCGAGCTCCTCCACAAAAGCCTTGTGTGTCATTGCTTCCTGCTGTCCCAGTGATGACAGTTCTCTGTGCAGAATGTATGCATTTGTTGCAGCAATGTCCAAAAAAGTATTAAAAAACTATTTCCGATACCATCTCATGGTTTTGTGCTGTGCTGTGTAATACTGTATCAGTTGATCGGACAGATCAACACCCCCCATGTGTGCATTATAATCGATGATAGGCGAGGGGCATGGAAAGTTCTTGGTAATCCAGAAACCGTCTTGCTTCACCCTCCGTTCAATTGTGTCCCCAGTGAAGGCTGCATGGATTGGGGAGCAGACAGATACCTCTCGTGTGTCCATCCATTTCACAAACACCAGAGGACCCTCCCTTATCCACCTCAGAGCTCCTCTTCTTGACTTCTTAGTCAGAGCATTACAGGCAGTGCGTTTTGCACATCCGGACAAAAAAAGCTGTCAGTTTTATCCTTGTAATTGTGTACAGGCCACCAGGGCCATACAGTGGTTTCTTACTTGAATTTGCTGATTTCCTTTCCAGACTCGTTTTTAATTCAGATAAATAGTAATTGCAGGGGATTTTCATACTCACATGGATAGTGAAGGTGATGCTCTCAGATCAGCATTCCAGTCTATCATTGAATCTATTGGCTTTGATCAATATATACAGTCCACACATTCCCATAACCATACTCTCTAATCCTGTGTTATCAGACCATTATTAATTTCTTTCCAACTTTCACAAGTCTGTCACGTGTCACCAGATCCTACTTTCTACTTTAGCCGTAAGCTTTCCTTCAGGACTGCAAATGCTTTATTGATTAACTCCCTGGCTCACTTGTGCACTGTGGGGATTTTCTTGGCTCCAGCCAAAATGCATACACAGCTAGCATTAACTCAATTGATCAGCTGACCGACGACATAAATAACCTACTTTGCAGAACCATGGATACTATCGCACCTCTTAAGAAGAGAACAGTCTGCCATAAGAAATTAGCACCTTGGTACAATGACCATACTCCTGCTCCCAAGCAAGCTTCACACCAACTTCAGCGCAAATGGCGCTCTGCCAAATTGCAGGTATTCCTCTATGCCTGGAAACAGCCTACTAACCTATAACCCTCCAGCCCAAAACCAGCTGTGCACGTCCCTCCTGCCACTGCTGATTCAGCAGTTGCACCAAGCCAGTCCCCTTGCCAGACAGAGCCACCCATTGGTGTTCCTGCCACCATCCCTCTACCGCATCTCTGCTTCGACTTTTTAATTGGACATTCATGTACATTTATTCATCTCTTAAAATTCTTTCAAACCAGTGTGAACCAGTGGTAGATGGTTTCCCCTACTGAGTCAGGTTCTGCTCAAGATTTCTTCCTGTTAGCCAGGGAATTTATCTTTGCCACTGTTGCCCAAGGCATACTCTTGGGGACCGGTTTCTCTGTAAAGCTGTGACAAAGGCCCTTTTTAAGAAATGCTATACAAATAAAAATTGATTAATTAATTGATTCATATTTCATTATATGATGTGGGTACTTATATAAGCAGATAATCAAAAGTGAATTCAAAAGATTAAATTAAAATGTTGTTTTGTTATTTAAATATCTTGGTATGTACTGGTGTTCATGATGACGTCGATCTTAACAGATGTTCCAGAACCTGTGGAATTTTTCTGTCACGCTCTGCTTTCCATGCCACGTTTCAGGGTGTATCTGACTATCCTTATTATTATCGAGTGTATTCACGTCTTTATCTACGCTTCTACATGATCCCTGCTCGGTTTTGTGTCATTTCTGCTGTTCCCTTACTGTCTCTGCCTTTTTAGATATCATTCCTATGTTTTCCCTTGTACAGGACTAACCATTATTAATCAAACTAACATCAGACCAGTGTAGTTATTAACCAACTAATCAATTAACATGCCCGTCATTAGTCTCACCTGCTCCTCCATTCCTAATTATAAACCGACTAACATTAGATCAGCGTAGATACTAACACATTAACCAATTACCCACTAATCATCCCTCGTTCAGTATCCACTCCTATTTCCTACCTGTTCCCAGTGTTATTCCCTTTGCATGCTGATCACTTCCACCTGCATCTTGTTTCCGCTTAATCAATGATCATGATCCTAAACAGCTGTCCGCTCTGCTACTTTCCAGCACAAATTGCGAAATTGTCCCTCTTGTGCCTTGATACTTTTGAGCGTTATGCCTTGTCTTGTTTTGATTTGATTTTGACTTTTCTTCATCCCACGACTACGTCTTCTGTCTGACAAGCTCTGTACCCTGTCTGTTTGACCACCACTTCTGCCTGCCACTTTTTGTACCCAACCTCCACTGCCTGCCTTCAGTTTCGACCCCGGAGGCTTCTACCTCGAGGGTGAACTGCTTCTCGGGATCAGGCAAAATCAGGACCGTAGCAGAGAAGCATCTCTTGAGCTCTCGGAAGGCCAACTCCGCTTCAGGGGTCCAGCAGAAGGTGACTTTGCTGGAGGTCAGGGCTGTCAGAGGGGCAGCAACAGAGCTGTAGTTTCCAATGAAACATCTATAGAAGTTGGTGAACCCCAGGAAACGTTGCAATTCCTTGCGGTTGGTAACTGAACACTTGACGGATCTTGTGACAGATAGATGTTGTGATGAACAGAAGACAGGTTAGGGGGCGTTTCTTCCTGTGAGGGTTGTGATGTAAAAGCCAGGGTCTGCTCAGAACCACAGGTTATCAGGGGTGACTATCATGTGAAAGGCGACCTTCTCTTGGTGGTTCCCCGAGATCAGAAGTCTGACAGCAGATGTGACAGTGTTTATTTCGGCCAGAGGGATGCCTGTTGGAATGTTAGTCCGGGGGGCTTGCATCAGAGAAGTGGTGGGGACTCCCAGCCAATGGATCAGTTATACTGTGTGTGCATGTCATGATCGGTGTTTTGTGAATTAATTTCATTATTATCCTTTTATTTTTGTAATTTATTATTTTTCATATTCATGTTTGTCATGACTGTCTTAGTATTGCCTTTGATTGTCTGCCTCACCATGTGCTCTTGTTTTCCTTGTCCTGACCCCGCCCTCACCTGCCTCTGTTAGCCACGCCCCCTTCGGTTCATTTACATAATCATTGCCCTGATTGGTTCCCCCTGTTCCTCGTTGTCTCCTGCCCATTATTAGCCTCCCTCTGTTATTCAAGTTCTTCCCTTCTGTTCAGTCTTTGTCAGATCGTACCTGTATCTGCCCGTAAGGCTGGTGAGAAATGCTGTCAAATTTTTTACTCTGCTTACCTTTGTGCTGTTCTGTTTGTAGAATATTTTTGTTCCACATTCCCTGTAACTTCTGAGCTTTGGATTTTTGTGTTTTACTTTTTATTCCTGTGGTCGGCTGTTGTGCATTGTCGATTTTTGAGGACTTAATAAGCCCTGTTTTTGCGCTCATTTCTGGTCTGCATTTGGATTCTTTACCGGCATTCCCATAACAGTGCATTAGTGTTCTGCAGTGGGTTGGTAGCATTTTCTCCTGGATTAGTTAAGTATCATTTGTTTGCTGTTTCTAATTCAGTTTAGTTGTCATAGTGTTCTGCGGTTTATTTGTTTGTTTATTAGTTAAAACAAGTGGTGTTTAGATTAGTGTCCATCAAGGCTGTCTGAGAGTCTGTTTGATTTTGTTCATGCTGCCTGCCCTCATTTCACTATGTAGTAATATGTAGTTTTCCTCTTGGGTGACTTCAACCTCAACTCGGTGTCCACCTAGTCTACCTTTCTCTCCCTCCTTTCTTCTTTTGACCTTACCCTCACTCTTTCCCCTCCCACCCACAAAGCAGGCAACCTTCTGGACCTCATGTCGGAGCGTCTGCCAAATGAAATGTAAAAATCTGTGGCTGCACATAATAAAACAATAAGACTATAAGTGTTCTTCAAAAAATATATAAACATTATTGCCTTTCAGTACAAAATATTTGGCAAACTGCATCATGATTTGTGTTATTGCATTGGCTAACACAGTTATGATGCTATATTCTGGCTTGATTTACACATTTCAAGCCATTTCTGCAATCATGCTTCCAGACAATCATGCTTCCAACATCTTGCCTAAACATTTTCAGTTCACAGTTCAGTTTAGTTAATTTAAAATAAATTTTCATTGTACACATCTGCCCTGCTTAGGAAAAGAAAATATACATACTTACTGTTGTAAACAGAGCCCAAAATACATGAATATTTTTTAGTTTCTTGACATTCTGTAAATTTTAGTGTAACTTGGAATTGTTTGCTTCTAGTCCGTAGCAAAACGTACGCCAGACAATACTTACTCCTTTCTTGTTTCCAACCACTTTGGTACAAAGATTGAGCATCTTCCACTGATGACTGCAGGTAAATGCAGAAACAAATAGAACCACATTAAACACTAAAGTCTACAGGGATCACTGGTGATGTAAAGAGGAGTGAATGGGTGTGTGAATCTACAGGCCAGGGGAACATGAATACCTGACAGGCACAAACACCTTTAGGGGAATAAGTGAGGGCCTCTTACCTGTGTGTCACGCTCCTTTGTCCCCATAGAGCCTGAAAGGAGTTTCCTGGCCAAGTCATCATTGATGTCCTCTAGTTTATGCATTTCTTCTGTATTGTAATGGTGTCTAATGTCAGCTTCACAGTAGGAGGCAGAGCAAGTGTGACAGACCTTCACAGCTCTGGCCGGGCAGACGTGACAGGTTACTTCTCTAGGCTGGGACAGAGCTCTGACACAGGAGAGAGAAAATTCTTATCATTGGGAAATGAATATTTTAAGCTGTGAATGCATCAATGGATATATGAACTGAGGATAACCACTAGTGGCTAAAATTGTGTGTCCACTAATTTGTGAGGGAATTTTACACTAAAAAGGCTTGTAGTGCAGGCTTGTATTCTTCGGGCTCTATTTTCTGGCCGGCGGCTGGAATGTTGTGAGCTAGCGTACTGGAGATTTAGCATTTTCACCATTGATTTAGACAATCCCAACCCCTGAGGAAATTTGGGACTTGCCATGCAAGTAGGAGGAGAGCCACTGCTCAGGGTGTGTCAGCCATGTGTTGTTTATTATATGCAGCCTTTTTTCTTAATTTCTATTACGGGGGCCAATAATTCTGGAACCCACTGTGTATAACTTTAGTTGTATTATTAGTTCAGTTGAGACACACCAGACTGTGGGCCAGGTGACCTCACCTCATTGATTCCATGCACTCAGTCTCCTTGCTGAAAAGTGGTGAACGGTCACTGGAACGGTCACTCTCCATTGACAGAAGACTGGACATTGAGTCAGATCTCACCAGCCTGGAAGGAGCACATGAATGAGTTTTTAAATGCCGTTCAAAAAGGAACACCACAGTGCACACCAGAGAACACAAAGTATTTGATGGGGAAAAAAAACTCTCTCTGAGCACAAGCTTGTCAGTAGATTCAAAAGCAATTATTTACCTGTATTCATCACGCCCACTTTGTTTTGATTTGTCAAATAAAACAGAAATTGTCATGGCAGCCATAAGTGAAGGCAGTTTGCAGTATTTTTTACATGTATTTACAAATATCTTTATCTTTGGAGTCTGGAGATCTGTGGTTTGGAGCAGGGGTAGTTTGAGGAAGAAAAAGACTTCATTGTGCTTGACTTGTCATGCACTGAAGTGGGAGGAGAGCCACTGCTCAGAGTGTGTCAGCCAAGAGTGAGCATTGCCATTGCCAATATGGTGACACATCAATTGTAATCAAATCACACCCTTGTCACAGGAGTCCCCCAGGGCTCAGTCCTCGGACCCCTCCTCTTCTCCATTTACACAAGATCCCTTGGCCCTGTTATCTCTGCTCATGGCATCTCATATCATTGTTATGCCAATGACACCCTACTCTTTCACTCCTTCCCCCCATCAGACACACAGGTCTCTACCCATATCTCCGCCTGCCTGAGAGACATCCAGAGCTGGATGGGCAACCACCATCTAAAGCTCAACCCAGGTACGACGGAGGTAATCTTCATCCCTGCTCTAACCTCTCCCTTCTCTGATTTTTCCATCTCACTAGGGGATACCAGTGACCTCATCCCCTAGTGCAAGAAACCTTGGAGTGGTGATGGACAACAGGCTGTCCTTCTCCGAGAACATCGCTACGGTGACCCGGGCATGCAGGTTCTTCCTGTACAACATCCAGAGAATCCGACCCTTCCTCACCACCTACTCCACTCAACTCCTCGTCCAAGCAATGGTCCTGTCCCACCTGGTCTATTGCAATTCTCAGCTGGCTGGCCTTCCAGCATCTGCATCAGACCCCTACAACTGATCCAGAATGCTGTAGCCCGTCTGGTATTCAATGTTTCCAGACATTCACGTCATCCCCTTGCTCAGAAATCTCCACTGGCTTCCTGTTATGGCTTGCATTTAAAACTTTGGTGCTTGTGTACCAGGCAGTTAAGGGATCAGCCCCTGTATATACTCAATCACTTATCAAGACCTATACACCAACAAGACCCCTCCGTTCTGCCACTTTGTGCCGTCTGGCGCCTCCCCCTTGCCACACCTGTACTTCTCCCTCACGACTGCTGTCTGTCCT
The DNA here is from genome assembly GCF_963514075.1 of Conger conger. Lineage (NCBI taxonomy): Eukaryota > Metazoa > Chordata > Actinopteri > Anguilliformes > Congridae > Conger > Conger conger. The sequence goes on from NC_083761.1 coordinate 78,608,528, forward strand.
GGTCCCACAGTGGTGGAATGACCTCCTGGTGGATGTCAGAACAGCAGTCTCTGACCTCTTTCAAGCACAGACTAAAGACTCATCTCTTCAGGCTACACTTTTCCCTCCCTAACTCACCACCATGATTAGCCTTATATATGTCATAGACTGTAAGGGCACTTATATAGTTGTATAGATATTGTTGTTTTTTGTATTAGTGTAAGGGTAATTTTCTTAATTGATTCTTGTGTGTTAACATAAAGACAATCACGTGATTAGAAATGACCTTTTCGTGATAATCCTTACAATTAATACTATTAGACCACTTTCTGAATTAAGTGCTTACTATGAGTCTTTCTCTGTCTCTCTCCAGCAGACAGACAGCCTTTCACCTTAATGTCTCTGCTTCTCAGCTAGCACATTCTGGTCTTACAGCAAGGTCAACAAGGGGTATTCAGAAGACAAAATACTGATAAATGTTCGTGGCCAGCTTCATGTCTTTTTGTTTTGGTAAAGCCCCCCCTTCAGGAAAAGTGTGTATAAGAGTCTCACTACGTCTGATTCAAATCAGAAAGCCGGTAAGCTTTCTCACTTTCTGTCATTTCTTTGCAAATAAATCTGAAAGTTAAATAGAAGAATAGCTATTGTTGTGTTTTTACTGGATCTGTTTCATCAGATGATGCTCACCTGTGATATCTTATTTGTGCATGTTAAAAAGGGAATTTTTCCCTGCACAGTACATTTTAACATTGAGAGACAGAATATCACAAAATAATCCACAATAACAACATCATATACATTCTATAAATTTATTATCGTATTTTTGCATGAAGTAAGTATTTGATCCCCTCCCAATCAGCAATAATTCTGGCTCCCACAGACCAGTTAGTTTTCCATTAAGAAGCACTCCTAATCTCAACTCATTACCCAAAACACCTGTGTTAACTCGTTACATCGTTATGTAGCAGTATAAAAGACACCTGTCCACACAATCAATCAGATTCAAACGTTGCCACCATGGCCAAGACAAAGGAGCTGTCTAAGGACATCAGGGATGGGCTACAAGAAAATAAGCAAGCAGCTTGGTGAGAAGTTAACAACTGTTGGAGCAATTATTAGAAAGTGGAAGAAACACAAAGTCACTGCCAATCTCCCTCAGTCTGGGGCTCCACGCAAGATCTCGCCTCGTGGGATATCAGTGATCATGAAAAGGTCAGGGATCAGCCCAGTACTACACAGGAGGAGCTTGTTAATGACCTGAAGGCAGTTGGGACCACAGTCACGAAGAGAACCATCAGTGACACACTACACCGTGAAGGATTAAAATCCTGCTGCGCGCGCAAGGTTCCTCTGCTGAAGAAGGCACATGTACAGGCCTGTCTGAAGTTTGCCAAAGAACACCTGGATGATCCAGAGGAGGCTTGGGAGAAGGTGATGTGGTCAGATGAGACCAAAATAGAGCTATTTGGCATCGACTTGACTCGCCGTGTTTGGAGGAAGAGAAATGCTGAGTACAACCCCAAGAACACTATCCCCACTGTGAAGCATGGAGGTGGAAACCTTATGCTTTGGGGGTGTGTTATGCATCCCCTCTACTTGGTGGTCACCTAATACAGTAAGGTTGGCTTGGCTCCCTCTGCTGGTAGCCATGGCCACAAACATAGGACAGTGCGTGCCCCTGCCAATTATCTCTGTGCCAATCCATGCCCTGAGATCTGGCAGGCGGGGCCTATATAATATACCTGTGCGCAGGTGAAGGGAGCGATGCATGCGGCGCATGCTTGAGAAAGACGGTCCATCCCACGCCTTTTGTTCCTGCTCCCGCTGACTGAGCTGCTGGTCCCCGCTCTCTTGGAAGCCATTCGCTATTTTGACGCTTAACTTATTTCTGGACTAATTTAAATACTTATTTCCTACTTGTTGTAAATCCCTATTTTTGTAATTAAAAACCCTAGACTCGAGCCCTCTTCTCGTTGGCGTCTTGTTTATGTTGTGGATTGAGGTTCGGTCCGTAACAGGGTGTTTCCCAGCTAAGTGGACAGGACGACTTCACCCTATCGAGGGGAGGATGAATGGGGCCATGTACCAGGAAATGTTGGGCGACAACCTCCTTCCCTCAGTGAGAGCACTGAAAATGGGTTGGCCTAGCCAGTCTCCAGACCTAAATCCCATCGAAAATCTGTGGAGGGAGCTGAAGCTTTGAGTTACCAAGCGACAGCCTCGGAACCTTAAGGATTTGGAGAGGATCTGCAAAGAGGAGTGGACCAAAATCCCTCCCAAGATCTGCGCAAACCTGGTGAAAAACTACAACAAACGTCTGACCTCTGTGCTTGCCAACAAAGGTTTCTCCACCAAGTATTAAGTCCTATTGTTCTATGGATCAAATACTTATTTCAAGTGAAAATATGATATAAAATTTATATGATGTTGTTATTGTGGATTATTTTGTGATATTTGTGTCTCTCAATGTTAAAATGTACCTATGATTAAAATTCTACGCCGTTCCATTCTTTGTAAGTGGGCAAACCTACAAAATCAGCAAGGGATCAAATAATTATTGCTCCCACTGTATAAATGCATATGCCTGTACTCTACAATGATATCAAAAGCGCATCTTATTAATTTAAAACAGGTGTTATAATTATGCATAAAAGCTAGTAGCACAGCAATGATAAATGTGCATGAGAGAATGTGTTGATTATGCAGGGTTCACAGGGTTTGTGGCTTCATCAGAGGTTTCCTTTGCTGAGGCCTTTTTGGCCTTCACGCGCCTGAAGTCATTCATAGCGAATGTAAGAGAAAAGTAGTAAAAAGTTAAAAATGCACAGCCTTTTTGCTCCCCTTAGTTACTAAAGGCAATATAAATGGCTGGAACTTTTGCAGCTTTTAAATAATCTGCAGCGTTGCAACAAAAAGTAAATTCCAGGTCCAACTAAATCTAAAGCAGCATTTGACACTGTTGATCACCAATTCCTACTGTCTTCCCTGACTACCTTGGGGACTATTTGAGCTATGACTCAAACAGGTGGCGACAATGCAAATTATGGTGGATTTTCAGTTCCAGTAACACTGGGCATGATGTGTGTGGGAGTGTCTGCATTGCCTTTTAGACAATCTCTTCTCTATCCAACTCTCTTTATTATAGGTTATCTGCAAGATTAAGGCTGGCACTTCCCCCCCCTGGAGCCAGTCCGAGTGATGCTGGTTTTTTGTGTGCTAACGTTAATTTACAAGTACTGGGAAACAAAAAAACGTTAAAGCCTCATCCTTAATTTGTAAAGTCGACTAAACCAGACATGGATGTATAATTCTTGAAGGATATAGATGGCTTTAGAGTTAAGCACAATGCTCTCACCTCAACATAATAAAGCTATTGAGCTCCAATGTTTGGCTTCAAAGTATGCCTAGGGTTGGGCAGGTCTCAGGAGCATACCATGAGCTACCTAACAGCAAGGCCAGCTACATACATGAGATGATATTTTCTCATTTTAATTATTGCCTGACTACCTGGTTTCAAACAGGAGTTGCTATCTTAAGACCAGTTGAATCACTTTACAAACAAACACTGAAAGTCCTGGACAAAAAGCCAAAAAAAAAAAATTAACCACCATTGTCACATTATTTTCAAGTATAATTTATTCTGTATGGACAGCTTTAAACAATATACAGATATGCGCCTTATATTTAAACTTGTTAATGGACTAGCACCTCCTCCTCTAAGTGTTTACATTACAATTAAGAATAAGGACTGGAGGTTAACAAGGTCAGTAACCAGAGGAGACTGTGTTGTTCCATACAGACACAGTACATTTGTCAGAAATTACCTATTGAACCTCATTTGTTAAATTGAATAAACCAGACATGGATGAAGGATATAGATGGCTTTAGAGTTAAGCACAATGTTCTCACCTCAACATAATAAAAAATACAAGGCTGGGGGGGACAGGGGGGACATGTCCCCCTCAATATTTAGAAGAGGTGAATTTGTCCCCCCCAAAACATAATGAATGATAACCTCCTCCTCAATACAGGTAAAAATAACAGCAGAGGGTCTAAATGCTTAGATATCCTTCTTACCTATTTTACAATTATTTCATACACCTTTCATATCATTATTTCATGATAGTGTAGTGAGTCTAGTGTAAGTAGCTATCACGCTTGTTTTCCCTTCAGTGTTTCTGAATGAGAGTATCTGCGGATGAAACGCTAACGTTATCTAGTTTATAACCTGTGCCTGAAGTTATCTGAGGTGCGTTAAAGTTCAGCAAACAGGCGAACGTTTGCGAACAATTAAAACATTTTCCGTTAGCATTCTGTTCACTGTGTTTGCAGTCACTATATTGGTAGCCTACCTGAATGATGTCTTTTCCTTTACATAAATAAAATTAATTTACACAATAAATTGATGCAGAAGAGGAGCAAATTGGTTTATAAAAATTCACCAGAATGCAGGAAATTAAGTGAGAGATGCTCAAAATTTCCGGGGGGAGAACCCCCACACCCCCCGCTTAATGTGCCCCAATGTTGAAATGAAACCTGCGCCCCTGACACTCAGTATTAGTAAACAGTACTACTCTAAATCATGAGTTAATAGAAAGTAATTTATATTCATGCATTTTAGATCACTTAACCGCAGGCCAGCCACCTATTACTTGCTCATCAACCATTATCTCCAGTTTCGATTCTGCTCTGTAACTCCGCCTCTCTATTCTATCACTGATTACTTGCTTTGATTCAGCGAAGTGTTCACACTTGCCTCCCTCTATCACTACGTCTCCTAACTCTGTGCAATTGTCCACTCCCTAATCCGGAGCCGTATGTATTATGTGTGGGTCTATGTGTATCCAGTCCGCGTTTTCGTTTAGCCCTAGTTATTGTTTTATTACCCTATCATGTTCCTCACCTGTTATTTATTTGTTAAGCCCTCCTCACTCCCATGCCCCGCCTAGTATGTTACTTCCCATTATGTACTTAAACCCCAGTCTCTGCTAGATTCATTGTCAGAACATTGATCAATTTTCAGATTACTAGTAAGCCTGATTATTTGAGATTCTTGAACAACACCCTTTATCCTAGATTCTGAGTTTGCCTTACCCTTTCTGATTAGTTTGAACATCTGATTATTTGTTTTTTTAACATTTCTCTTCTGCCTGAACTACCTGAAATACCAAAAACAAAATGGTCTTCATGGTTTCTTAATGGAGGACTCAGACGTATAGATTATAACGAGTCATCCTCATTATTTTGTAGAGCGTAAAAGCCCTACACCCGATATATTTTTGTCATTTCCTTACATCTAGGTCAGTAAATTAGGCCGATGAATAAAGAATTACCTCATCTTTTAACTGATAAGGTGAAATCTTTACAAGTTTAACTTGACTTGCTTGACCTAGGCTAATTTATCTTAACCACAGCTAGCTTCATATTCTCTGGAGAATACAGAAATTCCTGTTCAATTTTTAATTCAATTTCTGTACTATCGTGAGATTAGTATTTTAAAAAATCCCAGAAAATTTTCACAGATTTCTACAAATTTCCTAAAGTTACCTGGACAATTCCCTCCTTTATCAACCCGACTAATGGTCTATGAGTTGAAATTGTGCATGCACTGATTGTGAGGGAATGTTATACAAAAAACACCTGTAGTGCAGGCTTGGATTCTTCAAGCCAGTGCATCAGTCAGTGCCAACATTCACTTTCAATTCATAGGAATATTTTTTCACTCTCAGATAAGAAATGGTTACAAATGTTATACAGGCTGTGCAAAGCGGGTAAACTTCTTTCAATATTCCAGCAAATATGTGTATAGTAATTAGTAGATTCTTAGTGAAGCAGAGTCACATGACACTGACCAGGTGCAGTGAACTGAATTTTTCGGAGTTTGTCTGTTAGTTTATTTGTTGTCATTTATTATTTTCCATTATTCATATCTGGTCTTCTGTTTATTTAGTCATTACAGCTCATTGCATTACTCATCCCCTATTATGTCTGTGTCTGTATGTTTCTGAGCCCAGGTCAGTCCCCTGTCTGCGTGCTGCACTATTCCAGTGGTTTCGGAATTTTCCGGGTTTCAACGATTCCTTCTTTGCCGCCGTTTTCTTACTTCCGGCTTTTTTGCTAGTTCATGTTGCAGATAGCACTAACTTACTAATAACAACAAAGATATTGCACAGCACTAATTATATGAACGCACTAACTGTCTGTCTAACTTATTAACTAACAGTCACTAGTTTTGAGTCATTTAGATTTAATCACGTTACTAATTTACGAACATTATCTCCAGTTTCGATTCTGCTCTGTAACTCCGCCTCTCTATTCTATCACTGATCACTTGCTTTGATTCAGCGAAGTGTTCACACTTGCCGACCGCTATCACTACGTCTCCTAACTCTGTGCAATTGTCCGCTCCCTAATCCGGAGCCGTACGTATTATGTGTGGGTCTATGTGTATCCTAAATTCTGAGTTCGCCTTACCCTTTCTGATTTGTTTGAACATCTGTTTTTTTACATTTCTCTTCTGCCTTTGTCAACATGTTTTTTGCCTATCCCTTTTGTACCACAGCCTTTCATTTCAGATTTTTGACCTCTGCTTTGTTTTTGCGATAATTCTTTTGCATCTCGATTCTGCCATTGTCTGAGCTCTGATTACCTGGCTTTGATATTGGACCGAATAAAGACAACATACTCCCGTCTGTGCTTGGGGCCCCTGAACGGTACATCACAGAACTCACCTTGAGTCCATGCGCTGTGTCGTTAAATTTGGACGATCAAGAGGATTGGAACGTTCAGTCTGCATTGACCAAACACTGGATACAAGTGAGAAAGATCTCGGCCTCCTGGAAGGAGTATATGAACACAACTGAACTACCAAAAACAAAATGGTCTTAATGGTTTTTCATCACCACAAAGGGAACACACACTCTCTAAGCACAATCCTGTCTGTAGATCCAAAAGAAACATTGACCCTAATTGCAGGGGCAAGCACAGACTCTCGAAGGGGGAAGGAAAGAAAATGATGAGAGGACCTCTTCTGCGTGTACATATTTGGCGCCCATGTGAGGACTTAATATTTCATTATATGACATGTGTACTTATATAAGCAGATAATCATAAGTGAGCTGCATTCAGAAGTTTAATTTTTAAATCAAAATGGAAATCTTGTAAGCTCATTGGGAGGCGGAGGTTTGGTATTTGGTTGTAGCTTACATAAAACCAGCATGACTGTTTTTTCAAACTTTAAATATAACTTATTATATTCCAACATTTACTTGACATGTTAGTACCTTGGTTAAATGACACGGAAAACACGGCCTGCTATTCATATTCTTGGACGTCAGAAGGTAGCAGAGCCGTTAAGTTCTTTGATGTTGTGACGTCATGCTAAATTGCCGTTCTGCCATTTTGGCTCCATATGGCTCGGGCAATGTATAATCCGTGAGTCGCGTGGCTTGCAGTTGCACCATGCGTAAAATGATAAAGTCACTAGCTAACCAGCGAGCTTTTCACTGTTCATTTTCAATGGTGCCTCGCTTTGGATAATATACATTTTAATAATAATACACCTGGCGGTCGAGCTGCACTGTAGGGGAAAATTCACAGAACGAAAGATCTCCCTCCTAAAAGCATGATAACCAATCACAAGTCAAAATCAGACTCCGCCTTAGTGAGCAGGCTGGTTCCTCCAAAACTCTCGACGATGTGTGCTAAAAGTTTATCAATATATCTGTATTAAAGTATGATATGTACCCTGTATAGTTTCAAACTGATTAACTGCTAAATTGTGCTAGGATTACACAGTGAGCCCAGCCAGCTGGCAGGGGGGGGCCGTCTTGAACTGTGTAGACCAAACTGTCAAGGACACGGATATGACTGTACAGCTGATTTCTCCAGGACTCTCAATGTTTTATGCCAGGAGTGTATCTATTTGACCTAGAACATTAATTATAGCTGAGCTTATGAAAACGCAAGAAACCACAGTGAAAACTGTTGAAATGAGAGCAAAGAATGCTACGTACATTTATTCCCTTAGAAGAGAATAATTAATCAAATGTTTAGTATGTCTGTAGATTAGAAAAGTATATTAGAAGTGAATATTAATGAAATGTTTAGTTTGTCTGTATATTTTCAATGATTACTGCTGCTTAGTTTGTCTTATAAAAGCGAAAGATACAGAGTGACGTGTATGGATGACGTGTTAGAGGGAGGGCATCCAGAACTTTCTGAGGTCTGGTAGTTTGCCAAGAGCAGGTGCGGGGTGAAGTGAGGACACGTAGTTGGCAGAATGCCCTGAACTTTGTACAGAGTTGGCAGAGCATAAGGACCGTTGGCAATTTGCCACAATGACGTTGTGGGAGGAGCGTTGGGAGGAGTTACGATAAGAAAAGTGTGGGTGATTTGCCAGAATGAGGTTTGAGGAGGAGTTGTAGGTGGAGTAACTGTGTATAAAATGGGTGTACAAATGCCAGTCGGGGTTCAGTTCTGGAGAGCTGATCCGGCTTTATGCACGTGTGCTAATAAAGTCTGATTTTCCTGAAGATCTTGCTGCCTGGTGTCGTCTTTTCCCTCGTGAAGATGTTTTTCGACAAATTGAAGATTTGGACTCTGTCGTTTCCTAGACACGACATTTGGGGGCTCGTCCGGGATACGAAAGAGAAAGAGAAGCTCCCGGCGACTGGAGACCAGGGTGGAGAGTACTTTTTGATAGGCTGCAGCTGCAGCTTATCAGGGAATGAAAGTATTCAAGGACTCTGATCTCCTCTCCCGGACGCCGGAGGCAACATTCTCTCGTATAACTAACCCGGCAACTAAATTAAGGGGAAAAACGTAGCAAACTTTTCAGGAAACGTGCGCGAGGTGAACTGTGAGTAAACGGTGTGGGAATTTATTAATTGTGTTGGAAAATGTTTTTTTAGCAGAACTTGTATTAAGTCTAAAAAGTATATTGATACTGCGGACTGAAGTTATATTGTTGCTGCTAACGATTTTAAGTTATGTGATAAGAGGTGCCAGAGACTTGGAAGGAAAGAAACCCAAAAAGGGGATCCTGCAAGCTATATCTAGGTAGTTACCTCAAGGTGTGATGGAAGAGAAAAATTGCTGTGATGTAAGAGAAAATACTGTTACGCTGTGCTGATGCTTCGAAGGCGTGTGCGGATATAACGTTGTATTGAGACAACGGAGGTAAAAAACGTTATTTATGTATGCGTAAGATAAGAAACGCAAAGAGTGAATAAAAGTATTAACGGGAGAAAATACAGGCTCTGGCGGAAAAATGAAGATAAAATATATAATAATATAGATAATAATAGGGAAAATAAAGGTTAAAGACATAATAATATAGATAATAATAGGCGGAAAAAATATAAATAAATAGATAATAATATAAAAGTATTATGGGCAGTATATGAAAATGAAAAAGGGAAAGAAAACGGCGATTGAGATAATAGCGGGGGTGTATCTTAAATGTATACAGGAGATAGAACTATCACCGATAAGTGGAAACAAAAAAAAGAACTAAGAAAATGATGGCAAAATGGCTGTTTGATAAGAAAAATATGCGGAGGAGAAGGAGAGCGTAATGGCGGCGGGTAGAAACTGAAGCGAAGAGGCGACTCCGCCTCCGTATGACGTGCGTGTGGCCTTGGGAAGGAGGAGTGTGGAGAAGGGGGGTCAAAACAGGTGCAGAGGGACTTAGCTGGGTGATACAGAACTATAATTTTTTTTTAAATAAAACAAGAACAACACAGAAACCCATACGGTTTCGCGATAAGGGGGAGCTCCCCAAAATAGTAGGGCCATTATTAATCAGGGTTGCAGTACCTCGATACATTCCCTGGTCCACTCATGGCATGCAACATGTAATAACAAATCTCCCTGAGTTACAGAATGGAGTGAGCCACTGGTTCAAGATGCTGGAGGAGGAGATGACAGGCCGAATCTTGGCTGTCGGGGGCCTGAAGGCTCTCCTGGGGAAGGTTGTGGGGATGGAAACAATGCTGGACATATTCGAGCAGGCTGGCGTTGTCAGAGCCCAGATGCAAACCTACAGCAGTGGACAGTGGGCCATTTGACAATGTACGTGCTGCGCAGGTGGAAGCTGATAACCAAAAGGGACGCGCAAACAGATCCCATAATGCAGTAAAGCCATACAGGAGGGGATGTCACCAGGAGTGCGGTGCCGCCTCGATGAGGTGGTGGGAATGAACACCATGACACACAGGGAGTTTGTGGATCATGTGGCGCATGCTGAAGATAGACCGCGAAAAGATGGAAAAAAGCTGGAAGATCAAGCAAAAGACATTCAAAGAAAACTACTGTGCAGCTGAAGGAGCTGGAAGCCAAAGAACAAAAGCACCCCCCACACCTGAACCATGGAGCAGCCCAATGGCGCCCCGCCAGTGGTGGTCTACAACTTCTCCGGCATCCCTCACCCAGTGTCCATGCAAGGTAATATACAAGGGGGGAACTACAAATGGGTAGGAACCAAGTCAAGGGAGGGCCAGGGAATGGTGGGCAAACCAATCAGTGGAAAGGGCAGCAGAGTCAGCACAATTTTGATGATGCTGGTAGGGGTAGTATTTATGATAGCTGGTATTTATCTGATTCTAATTGGAGTAGATAATCAAAGTAAAAATAAAGATAAACTTGGTGAACTTAGACAGAGTAGTAACACATAGAGCCAGACGCCTTCCTAAAGGTTCTTTATCTCTTTTTATTTTCTTGCTCGTGTGAGCTTGTGGGTGAGGGACGTTGTCCCCGGTATTTGTATTTTGGTTTGTGTTTTTTCCTGAGCTGCGTCTCATGGTTCTTTATTTCCATGCCTAGTGTTTTTTCTGGGTTGTATGTTGTTATTTTGGTTTTGGTTTTTTAGGGTCACTTTATTCCAGCTTACAGCTGGGAGTGCCAGAAGCACCAACAGTGCCCCAGCGGACCCAGTACGAGAATTGCAAGCCGGCTCACCAGTGGAGGGACGTGCAGACCACATCCACTGGTTGGATCCAGGAGCCCACCTGTTACATGGACTATGGCAATTCCTCGTGCTACGAATCAACATGTTAACAAAATTAAAAGAAGTGTGTGATAATTTTAATAGTTGAGTCACTTAGGATAATACATACAGCTGTGATACGGCTATGGCCAGTCAAATTACACGGGATGCACTTGTGCAGAGAGTGTTGGAGGAACCATGGAAACGCCGTTATATTGAGGAGTCTGAGGCAATATAGCAGCAGGGGATGTGCAGGAACCCAACTTAGTATGGTGCATTGGCCAAGGGAGATATTCGGGGCCATAGGTTTTGACCCCGAAAGGGGGGAATGTAGGGGAAAATTCACAGAACGAAAGATCTCCCTCCTAAAAGCATGATAACCAATCACAAGTCAAAATCAGACTCCGCCTTAGTGAGCAGGCTGGTTCCTCCAAAACTCTCGACGATGTGTGCTAAAAGTTTATCAATATATCTGTATTAAAGTATGATATGTACCCTGTATAGTTTCAAACTGATTAACTGCTAAATTGTGCTAGGATTACACAGTGAGCCCAGCCAGCTGGCAGGGGGGGGCCGTCTTGAACTGTGTAGACCAAACTGTCAAGGACACGGATATGACTGTACAGCTGATTTCTCCAGGACTCTCGATGTTTTATGCCAGGAGTGTATCTATTTGACCTAGAACATTAATTATAGCTGAGCTTATGAAAACGCAAGAAACCACAGTGAAAACTGTTGAAATGAGAGCAAAGAATGCTACGTACATTTATTCCCTTAGAAGAGAATAATTAATCAAATGTTTAGTATGTCTGTAGATTAGAAAAGTATATTAGAAGTGAATATTAATGAAATGTTTAGTTTGTCTGTATATTTTCAATGATTACTGCTGCTTAGTTTGTCTTATAAAAGCGAAAGATACAGAGTGACGTGTATGGATGACGTGTTAGAGGGAGGGCATCCAGAACTTTCTGAGGTCTGGTAGTTTGCCAAGAGCAGGTGCGGGGTGAAGTGAGGACACGTAGTTGGCAGAATGCCCTGAACTTTGTACAGAGTTGGCAGAGCATAAGGACCGTTGGCAATTTGCCACAATGACGTTGTGGGAGGAGCGTTGGGAGGAGTTACGATAAGAAAAGTGTGGGTGATTTGCCAGAATGAGGTTTGAGGAGGAGTTGTAGGTGGAGTAACTGTGTATAAAATGGGTGTACAAATGCCAGTCGGGGTTCAGTTCTGGAGAGCTGATCCGGCTTTATGCACGTGTGCTAATAAAGTCTGATTTTCCTGAAGATCTTGCTGCCTGGTGTCGTCTTTTCCCTCGCGAAGATGTTTTTCGACAAATTGAAGATTTGGACTCTGTCGTTTCCTAGACACGACAGCACGTTCATGCCTGTTTTCCGTTCTGGTTCCTCAGTGGTGGAATGACTTGCCTACCACTGTCAGGACGGCAGAATCCCTCCCCCTATTTCGACACAGACGCAAAACACACCTTTTCAAACTCTACCTTAGTCCTCCCTCCTGATTTCCCCCGCCCCCCCTTTCTGATATCCCTATCCTCCTTGTCTAACCCAAAAAAAAAAAAAAAAAAAAAAAAAATGTGCACTTATGATGACGACTATATGTTTAGAACAGCATTCCATGTGTATTTTCCTAGTTATGGATGTGATGCTTTGACTTGTGGTAGAACCTATGCACTTGTAAATCGCTTTGGATTAAAAGCGTCTGCCAAAATAAATAAATAAATAAAATAATGAATAAATAACACATTAGCACATGAAAACACGCTTTTTGGAAAAGGCACTAGTCCCTTTAAAAGTAGTTCTAACCGGGTGAGAAACTGTACAACACTTTTATAAAAGAGCGCAAAAAAGTATTTTTGTGTCCTTTTCCAATGCAGTAAACAGCCAACAATACAAGCTTTTAAACAAGGGTGATTGATCAAATGCAAGTACATACAAATAATATAGATAAAATACTAAAAGCATACTAAATAAATGGTAAAATAAAATAAATACACTCAAATTCATTATTCAGTTGCCAACAACCAACTATCTAGCACCATTAGTAGAAAAACCCAAAAATGCAACCTGTGATTCATCGATTCTAGGAAGGTTTTAGGGAGCCTTACGGGAATCCCTTATGGTAGGATATTCTTTGCTACCCCAACTGTTCTATGCTGCGTGGATGACTGGCTTCATGGTACTAAGTGGTGCCAACGCTACTAAAATAATTTATAACCATTTACTTTAACAGTGCCAAATTATTTCTGTGATTAGGAGAATCAGGTTCTGATTCTTAGGTTCGCATTTAAAAGTTGGCTATTAGTGTGAAGTAAGTAAATAAAACATTGCCGTTGCTAAAAAATATTTGCAAAGAATGCAAAAGAAAAATGTAATTTATAAATCACTTTGAGCAGATATCAGAAAATAAAGCCAAATGTAAACTTTGCAACACTAAACTAACATCCTCCAACAGTACTGAAATTATGCAAAATATAAAAGCTAAAAGTAAAAATATAAACACTCTACAGTGACTGACTGATGTTTAGCAACTGTGCTCTGATATCTATTAGGTGGAGTGAAAGTCTCGATACAAAATATAACTCATGTTATGTACACATATGCAGTTTCTCACCTTATGATAACATCAGTGGTGTCATCAGATGTTTCCTTTTCAGGTGCCTTTCCAGCCTCCTCTTTCCCCAAAACCTGGCTGATTTTAGAGGTAGTGGCCTCATCCTGTTCATCTAAACACAGGCTCATTTTCAAGAAGAATGGGTTCCTGGAAGGTCATTTACCAATGGCAGACTGTCAACAGAAAAATCACACTTATTCTTTCCCTAACTTCATGATCACATGATAAAGGTCTGGAACATTTACAGCTTGTAGACAATCAGTGCAGCATTGTGTTAAAATGGAGCCAATAGGCCAGTGTTACAGGACGGCACATAGTGGCGACAACACAAATTATGGTGGAAAAGACATTTAACGGGGTACAACAAACAAAACAATATTTATATTTTCATGCCAGGTAACGCAAAGAAACCCTGGGTATGTTAAGCTCCCTTCGTAGTACAGCCCCCTGGTTGACTTGTTTTTTTTCAGCAGGGATTAGTTTGGTTATTGCATGCCACACTAGCTTTTTCTGGGTAGTTTGCATGTCATTGCCCGTCAATGTGAATCACAGTCCCAGTGAATGTATGTTATTCATATTTTCATGCAACTTAATCGATCCGACTTCATTACTGTGTCATGCTGGAAAGCAAACTTTGGTTACAAGCTTTGTTTGATTTCTGCCTTGGTTCATGTCTATAGCTCAATGTTCATCTGTTTTGGTAGGTGAAATATTATAAATCCATTTTTTGATTGTTCTTATGTAATATTCTAATATTTTGAGATACTGGATTTTTCATTTCAAGAGCTGTAAGCCATAATCATCAAGATAAGAACATATTTCACTTCATGTGTAATGAATATAGAATACATGAAAGTTTCACTTTTTCAACGAAATTACAAAAAAAAAAAGTTTTTCCACGATATTCAAATTTTTTGAGATGCACCTGTAAGCGCATGACAAAAACCGAAAATGAAACATTTTGATCAAAGAAAATTCAAAAGTGAAAACAAAATTATTTTAAATACGGTCAAACACGACATGTTTTCAAACAATCTAATATTTTTTGGTTTCCTAAGTTATTATTTTTCAATTTCAACATGCATTTATTAACTACAATTCTACTTCTTTCTTTTTTCATTGAAATTACAACGGTTTGTCATAGTCAAAGTTTCACTGTGTGGTTTTCTGTGGACCACGCGCCAATCAGAAACGAGTACGGACTGTTGTCAGGCAGCATTTAGAATTATAGGTTTCAACAAGTCTTTCTTACGCTGCAGAAACGCGTTTACTGAGAATTATTACAGAATTATTACAGTGAATAGTTCTCAGCCTCAGCATGCTCCGTTCAATTAGCTATTACAATTTTGCTAACAGTGAACCTGCATAAAGGCATATAACAAAACACATAAATCGAAGGTCTTCTCTTCAATTTTAATTATAAATCAGTGTTACGGTATTTGTGAAGCGCATGTGCATTTACAGTATAACTTTAACTGAGTATACATTTTAGGCTCAACACGCCAAGTACTAGTAAACAGTAGTAATTTATATATAGCGCGGCCTGTAGCATAGTGGTTAAGGTAAATGACTGGGACACACAAGGTTGGTGGTTCTAATCCCGTTGTAGCCACAAGAAGATCCACACAGCTGTTGGGCCCTTGAGCAAGGCCCTTAACCCTGAATTGCTCCTCCTGCTTAGTCTAATCAACTGTACGTCGCCCTGGATAAGAGCGTCTGCCAAATGCCAATAATGTAATGTAATATTCATGCATTTAAATTGCTAATCCTCAATTTGAATTAAACCGCGTGGCCATGTCCGGGAGCGAAAAACCAACCGTCCTGCATCTCCCCCCGAGCTACTTGTCACATCAAATTTATTACATTTAGCGTAATCATTATTTTGGCTATTTTAGGCTTAGACAATAAAATTCCATACCTTATCGTTTCATAAACGGCGACCAATCCTTCGACCGTAGCTTCTCGTTCACAGACAGGACTTCATTTCCGCGCAGCGCTCACTCGTCTCACTGCGTGTATTCTGGGGACCACTGGCCAATCAGAAGGGAGTACAGACTTGTC
The DNA here is from genome assembly GCF_963514075.1 of Conger conger. Classification (NCBI taxonomy): domain Eukaryota; kingdom Metazoa; phylum Chordata; class Actinopteri; order Anguilliformes; family Congridae; genus Conger; species Conger conger. Next base: position 78,624,183 of record NC_083761.1, read on the forward strand.
GGGCGGCATTTAGAATGATAGGTTTTTCTTACGCTTCAGAAACGCGTTTCCTGATTTCTGCTAGACAGAATTATTACAGTGAATAGTTCTCGGCCTCAGCATGCTCCGTTAAATTATATATTACAATTTTGCTAACAGTGAACCTGCTTGAAGGCATAAAACTGAAAATATAAATCGAAGGTCTTCTTTTCAGTTTTAATTATAAATCACTGTAACGGTATTTGTGAAGCGCATGTGCATTTACGGTTTAACTTTACCAGAGCATACACTTTAGTTTCAACACACTACGCAGGGGCGTAGATTTAGGGGGGGGGGGGGACATGTCTCCCTCAATATTTAGAAGAGGTGAATTTGTCCCCCCCAAAACACAATGAATGATAACCTCCTCCTCAATACAGGTAAGAATAACAGCACAGATGGTCTAAACGCTTAGATATCCTTCTTACCTATTTTACAATTATTTCATACACCTTTCTTATCATTATTTCATGATAGTGTAGTGAGTCTAGTGTAAGTAGCTATCACGCTTGTTTTCCCTTCAGTGTTTCTGAATGAGAGTATCGGCGGATGAAACGCTAACGTTATCTAGTTTATAACTTGTGCCTGAAGTTATCTGAGGTGCGTTAAAGTTCAGCAAACAGGCGAACGTTTGCGAACAATTAAAACATTTTCCGTTAGCATTCTGTTCACTGTGTTTGCAAACGGTCTAAAAGATTTGCGGCGAACAATGAGGAAGCTGGACTGAGGGAAATGTGAAGATATCGATTTAAAAGCCATCGAACAGTCACTATATTGGTAGCCTTCCTGAATTATGTCTTTTCCTTTACATAAATAAAATTAATTTACACAATAAATTGATGCAGAAGAGGAGCAAATTGGTTCATAAAAATTCACCAGAATGCAGGAAATTAAGTGAGAGATGCTCAAAATTTCCGGGGGGAGAACCCCCAGACCCCCCGCTTAATGTGTCCCGGCCAATGTTGAAATAAAACCTACGCCTCTGACAGTCAGTATTAGTAAACAGTACTACTCTAAATCATGAGTTAATAGAAAGTAATTTATATGCATGCGTTTAAGATCACTTAACCGCAGGTCAGCCACCTATTACTTGCTCATCCTCAATTTGAATTAAACCACGTGGCCATGCCCGGGAGCGAAGAACCAACCGTCCTGCATCTCCCCCCGATCTACTTGTCACATCAAATTTATTACATTCAGCGCAATCATTATTTTGGCTATTTTAGGCTTAGACAATACAATTCCATACCTTATCGTTTCATAAACGGCGACCAATCCTTCTACCTCAGCTTATCGTTCACAGACAGGACTTCATTTCCGCGCAGCGCTCACTAGTCTCACTTCGTGTGTTTTCTGGGGGCCACTGGCCAATCAGAAGGGAGTACGGACTGTTGTCGGGCGGCATTTGGAATGATAGGTTTCAACAAGTTTTTCTTACGCTTCAGAAATTATTACAGTGAATAGATCTCGGCCTCAGCATGCTCCGTTCAATTAGCTATTACAATTTTGCTAACAGTGAACCTGATTGAAGGCATAAAACTGAAAATATAAATCGAAGGTCTTCTTTTCAGTTTGAATTATAAATCATTGTAACGGTATTTGTGAAGCGCATGTGCATTTACGGTCTAACTTTACCAGAGTATACATTTTAGTTTCAACACACTAAGCAGGGGCGTAGATTTAGGGGGCTGACAGGGGGGACATGTCCCCCTCAATATTTAGAAGAGGTGAATTTGTCCCCCCCAAAACATAATGAATGATAACCTCCTCCCCAATACAGGTAAAGATAACAGCACAGAGGGTCTAAACGCTTAGATATCCTTCTTACCTATTTTACAATAATTTCATACACCCCAACTGGACCATACCATCTTAACCTTGCTGGGTCTGCCGGCCACGCTGACTCGCAGTTGCTATATGTCTACCGTTGCGGAAGCATGATAGTGTAGTGAGTCTAGTGTAAGTAGCTATCACGCTTGTTTTCCCTTCAGTGTTTCTGAATGAGAGTATCTGCCGATGAAAAGCTAACGTTATCTAGTTTATAACTTGTGCCTGAAGTAATCTGAGGTGCGTTAAAGTTCAGCAAACAGGCGAAAGTTTGCAAACAATTTAATTTTTTTCCGTTAGCATTCTGTTCGCTGTGTTTGCAAACGGTCTGAAAGATTCGCGCGAACAATGAGGAAGCTGGACTGAGGGAAATGTGAAGATTCGATTTCGATTTGGAATGTTCTTAAAAACCATCGAACAGTCACTATATGGGTAGCCTACCTGAATTATGTATTTTCCTTTACATAAATAAAATAAATTTATACAATAAATTGATGCAGAATAGGAGCAAATTGGTTCATAAAAATTCATCAGAATGCAGGAAATTAAGTGGGAGATGCTCAAAATTTCCTGGGGGAGAACACCCAGACCCCCGCTTAATGAGTCCCCCCCCAATGTTGAAATGAAACCTACGCCCCTGACACTCAGTATTAGCAAACAGTACTACTCAAAATCATGAGTTAATAGAAAGTAATTTATATTCATGCATTTAACATCACTTAACCGCAGATCAGCCACCTATTACTTGCTAATCCTCAATTTGAATTAAACCACGCCATGCCCGGCAGCGAAGAACCAACCGTCCTGCATCTCCCCCCGAGCTACTTGTCACATCAAATTTATTACATTCAGCGTAATCATTATTTTGGCTGTTTTAGGCTTAGACAATACAATTCCATACCTTATCGTTTCATAAACGGCGACCAATCCTTCTACCTTAGCTTATCGTTCACAGACAGGACGTTATTACCACGCGGCGCTCGCTCGTCTCACTGCGACAGAATTATTACAGTGAATAGATCTCGGCCTCAGCATACTCCGTTCAATTAGCTATTACAATTTTGCTAACAGTGAACCTGCTTGAAGGCATAAAACTGAAAATATAAATCGAAGGTCTTCTTTTCAGGTTTAATTATAAATCATTGTAACGGTATTTGTGAAGAGCATGTGCATTTTATTTCTTGTTACGTTTCACGTTTACTTGTTATGATGTATTTTCTAGTCTTGTCATGTCACGTTCTATAGTTTATTCATGTCACAATTTATGTTGTTTCATGTTATGTTCCGTTCATTGTTTAGCATACACTTTTTTGTGTCTTTCTGCAAACCTTGCATTCACGCTTTCTCTCTCTCTCCCTTTCTGTCACTCACACCCTAATTGTTTAAATTTCCCTTGTCTACTTACTAATCTACTAATGCTAGATCAGGATTGGGTAATACTAACATTCTAACCATGTGTTCATGTTTACCTTACGTTTCTTGTGCATTTACTAATTTACTAACGCTAGGGCAGGATAGGTTTATTACCAACGATTACTAATTATCTTGTTAACTTGTCAATCCTCCACACCTGATTTCCATTATCTTGCTGCTCCCAAGCTAATTGTCTACACCCCCCCCCCGTTCATCAGTGCACCTGTTGAGCGGGTTTGCCAAGCCATTGGCTCTGTTTTGTTGACCATTGCCTGCCTGTACTACGACTTTGCCTGCTGTTTTTGTGCTTTTGCCCTGAGGAGCAGACTTCGGTCTTGACTCTTGCGCCGTCATCGACCCTGAGCCTGCCTACCGTCCGCCTGTACTTCTGCCCCGCTGCGAGCTTTCCTGGCTACCAGAATTTTTGCATGGTGTACCGATTACGAGACTGCCTTCTCCCTCGGTACTGTACTTTGGTTTTGGCTGGATTTTGTGTCTGAACATTGCTTGTTTTTTGACGATGCTCTCTGGATATTCCCTGACTAAAGCCCTGACGGGACTTTATTACACCACTGTTTCTGAGTTGTGCATTTTGGGTCCAACCCCCCCACGCACCCGTCTCAATCTGACTACAAAGTGTAAATGCAATGTGGTTAAGCCATATCTCGATACCATCTAGAAACATGAAGACACATGACCAGGTGCAAACAAGGCCAATGACACCCCCGCAAACCAACAAACCGGTTTTAAAAGAAACTTTCATTTTCACTTCATCCAGATGGAAACCCCCATGCAAAAGATGGAATAAAAAAAAACATTTTTATCTACCTTATCTTGTCACATTTCATGTTTGTCATGTTTCATGTCTAGTTATTTTGTTGTCATATCACGTGTTATGTTAGTCTAGTCTCGCCACATTTTTATGTTTTATTTCCCTCCCTCTATTTTGATGCAGACTCAAAACACACCTTTTCAAACTGTACCTTAATCCTCCTTCCTGATTTCCCCCGCCCCCCCTTTCTGATATCCCTATCCTCCTTGTCTAACAAAAAATATATATTTTTTTTTTAAATCGCACTTGTGATGACGACTATATGTTTAGAACAGCATTTCATGTGTATTTTCCTAGTTATGGATGTGATGCTTTGACTTGTGGAAGAACCTATGCACTTGTAAATCGCTTTGGATTAAAAGCGTCTGCCAAATGACAAAAATGTAATGTTAATGTCTTCATTCATTATCCTAACCCGCTTATCCTGAACAGGGTCACAGGGGGAAGCCTATCCCAGCATACATTGTGCAAAAGGCAGGAATACACCCTGGACAGGTCACCAGTACATCACAGGGCACACTCACTCACTCACACACTCATACCCACAGGCAATTTAGACTCTCCAATCAGCCTAACCTGCATGTTTTTGGACTGTGGGAGGAAACCGGATTACCCGGAGGAAACCCACGCAAACACAGGGAGAACATGCAAACTCTGCACAGAGAGGCCCCGGCCAACAGGGATTCGAACCCAGGACCTCTTGCTGTAAGGCGGCAGTGCTACCCACTGCACCATCTGTGCCACCTCTTTTATTTCTTGTTACGTTTAATTTTCATGTCATTTTACATTTCATGTTTACTTGTTATGATGTATTTTCTAGTCTTGTCATGTCACGTTATATAGTTTATTCATGTCACGATTTATGTTGTTTCATGTTATGTTTCGTTCATTGTTTAGGATACACTTTTTTGTGTCTTTCTGCAACCCTTGCATTCATACTTTCTGTCTCTCTCCCTTTCTGTCACTCACGCTTCCCTAATTGTTTCAATTTCCCTTGTCTTCTTACTAATCTACTAACTTTAGATCAGGATTGGGTAATACTAATGTTCTAACCATGTGTTCATGTGTACCTTACGTTTCTTGTGCATGTCATTTACTAATTTACCAAAGCTAGGGCAGGATAGGTTTATTACTAACGATTACTAATTATCTTGTTAACTTGTCAATCCTCCACACCTGATTTCCATTCTCATGCTGCTCCCAAGCTAATTGTCTGCACCTGTCTACACCTGCATATAAAGCTCAGTTTCATGTCATGCCTTTGTGAAATTGTTGCCCCTTGTTTGTCAGCGCACGGTTGAGTGGTTTTGTCAAGCCATTGTCTACCTGTTACAAGCCAAGCCTGTTTATTGACCAAAGATGATTGACTTCTGTTTTGTTGACCATTGCCTGCCTGTACCGTGACTTTGCCTGCTGTCTTTGTGCTTTTGCCCCGCGGAGCAGACTTTGGTCTTGACTCGCCGTCATCGACCCTGAGCCTGCCTGCCTTCCGTCTGCACTACTGCCCCGCTGACAGCTTTCCTGGCTACTAGACTTTTTGCATGGTGTACCGATTACGAGACTGCCATGTCCCTCGGTATTGTACTTTGGTTTTGTGTATGAATTTTGCTTGTTTTTTGACTACGCTCACTGGATATTCCCTGAATGAAGCCCTGACGGGACATTATTACATCCCTTTTGTCTGAGTCGTGCATTTTGGGTCCAACCCCCTCGCACCCATCTCATATCTGGAGCCTACTCTATGCTGCAGAATAGAACATGTACAATGCAAACAAAGTTTGTTGGATAATAAAAATGATTAGATTATTTTCAGGTTAGCTTTGTGTCTGCATGACCTCGACATGACAAACATTGTTTTCCCACATATAATGCAGAAAAATGTAACGGCCCAGTTGCTTTTTCAAAGGCAAGGCATTCCTGTTGGGTTGTAGAAGCAATCCATACAACAGAGGGGTCATCTGACGTGTCCGTACCAGTGGGGGTTGGGGCACACTCGACACATTCCAACCTCATGGGTCTTTAACCAGGTTCCACTGCCTCAATGTCGCAGCCTGCCCCTCGTTCAGTGAGCTGGTATTTGTAGTGACTCATTCATAGATTAAGTCCCTATAGTGTGGAGACCAAGGTCACCATGGCCATAGTCAGGATGACATTTGTCTCTTTCTCAGTCAGCTTGGTGTCTTGCAGGCTGACTGGAGCGGCCTCTCAACCCCCCAGGGTTGACCTTTGCATCGGGAGGGGCCTTCACCTGGATAGTGTGTAAAGGGTGTACATTTGTAAATGTACACCATTTACACAAGTGTTGTGTTTGGTTTATACTCTGTAACCTGCAACATTTTGTCACATTGTAACACTAACTCGAATTGAATTAGAGGGGGTTACAATTGGCTACTAAATTGGGAGAAAACTGAAATAAAATATAAATAAATAATAATTGCCCGAAAGGTCACAAGGTGTGCCTGAACCCAGTTCAAATGTTTCTGTTTAATATTCGACCATCTTAAGTTTAATTATGCTTTTAAAGACAAGCCTCGGGCTTTGCCTGTGGAGACGACCAGGTGAGAGTCAGGGAGGCTCTCTCAGCCGTCCTCCTCACTGCGTGGCGGTGTTCGGGCGCAGACGGGGCAGGTTGCCGGTGCCGCTGTGCAGTATGACGCAGTGAGGGCTCCCCAGTGCATCCCGTTTCAGCAGCTCCAGGGCCCGGGCTGTGTTACTGCAGCACGCTGCCTTCACCTGCTTACCTGGAAACAGACCTCAATGTACTTTCATTACATTACATGACATTACTGACATTTTGGCAGATGTTCTCATCCAGAGCAAAGTACAGTTGATTTGACTAAGCAGGACACAATCCTCCCCTGGAGCAATGCAGGGTTAAGGGCCTTGCTCAAGGGCTCAACAGCTGTGCAAATCTTTGTGGCTACACTGGGATTCAAACCACCGACCTTGGGTGTCCCAGTCATTTACCTTAACCACTATGCTACAGGCCGCCCTTCCCATGAGAAGGACCACCTGTGGATCAGGTGTTCTGCTGGTGGGGGGGGGGGGGCTGTGTTGCAGAAGGGGGCTGAGCCTTGGGGGTGCGCTGAGGAGTTGTTGGTCTGTGTGTTGGGGAGGGGCTCTCTGGGTCTGGAGAGCTTCAGAATGAGCCTGCAGGTGAGCAGGGGGGCGGGTTGTGGTTTGGAGGGCAGTGGTGGGAGGGTGTGTCAGTACCTGTGCACTGGTCAGCACAGGGTGTGTATGTGTGTGTCTGTAGCTGTTCTCTCAGCTCCTGTGGCTCCACGTGACTGATGACAACTGAGGCCTCGTTTTGTGTAAAAACTTGTGATCGGTTCGGTTGGAGTTTCAGCCACTCCCGGGTTCGGGCTGCAGATATGAAACACATATAAAATGAAATATGAAATATTTTGATATATTAAAATATTTTGATAATTAATATTTATATTTTTGAAAGCATTCTTACTTCACAGAATTTCACACCAACTTTTGCACAGTACTGTATATTTCTAATTGGCTACAATATTTTATAATCTTTTGATACCCATGATACCCATGAACTCTCCCCACCTTCAAGCTCAAGCTGAAGACACACCTCTTCAAGCAGCACCTCTCCCAATCCCTCCCTACCTCCCTGTGAACCTTAATTGTTGTCTCTGTGACTTGCTTTGTGTATCGGTATTTTTAGTTGGCTAGGTAAGCAGTGTTTGGATAGTTAACTTTGGTTACTTTAGCTCTGTTTGTTTGTTTGTTCAAAAAAAAAAAAAAAAATGGCCCTTGTCCTTATCTTTGTTGTACATTACATTACATTACATTATTGGCATTTGGCAGACGCTCTTATCCAGAGCGACGTACAGTTGATTAGACTAAGCAGGAGACAATCCTCCCCTGGAGCAATGCAGGGTTAAGGGCCTTGCTCAAGGGCCCAATGGCTGTGCAGATCTTATTGTGGCTACACCAGGATTAGAACCACCGACCTTGCGTGTCCCAGTCGTTTACCCTAACCACTACGCTACAGGCCGCCCTACAGGTACAGGTAGCAGTTGAAATTGTACTTCCCTCTAGGGTCTTTCAGCGAACTTATCCCTGGTTATGGGTATGCACTTTGTTGTACATCGCTCTGGATAAGAGTGTCTGCCAAATGCCAATAAGGTCCGAAGATCCGAAAATTGTGTTACAATTCATGTTGACATGTTCATGTTCAAAACAAATTGTAAACTAGTGTTTACAATTTGTGTGATTCTAAATTTTAAATTGCTCATTTGTGTGAGCAAATTACAACCAACATATGATTCTGACCAACTTACTTATTATTGTAGCTGAGTTTGTGCTGAAAACAAAGATATGAAACCCATTGGAATCAGTTGATTAAAGTTGATTAAAATGACAGAAATGTCAGAGCATGGCAGTCACCAGTTTTGCTCATTTTGCCCTCAGAACCCACTTCTGAAGAACAATCCTCACGATTGACCTCATTTATAAAAAAGTAAAGATCTTGCAGTCACATGCAAAGCACCAAAATATGAAAATAAGTCAACTTAATTGATCAGTTGAACACACACAGTTTTTACAGATGAACCGACAGTTGCTTTCATTATGTAATCCACAGTCAGAGCTTTTGCAGAAATACAAGGACAAAAGGTGAGCTCTTCTGTGTTGGCAGGCAGTAGCCGACATTGGCAGATGGAGAGTGTGAGCAGGAGTAATGATGAGAGGAGAGAGGAGCACTCTGAGCAGCAGCAGGACTGCAACCCCAGCGATAGTGTGGCCGCAATCCAAGCAATGGAGCCGCCATGTTCAATGATACTTGCACTTACACACGGGCAATTTAGACTCCAATCAGCCCAACCTGCATGTTTTTGGACTGTGGGAGGAAACTGAAGTACCCGGAGGAAACCCATTCACCCCCCGCGCGGCATCCGAGAATTGTTTAGCTAAAACTCCCTAAACCGAAACCCATTTATTCTCAACGGTAGTCCTTAACCACTACGGATGCGATATATTTTCGGTCACCGCGTTGAACCCGACGGAGCCGTGACGCTATTTCCCGTTTTTCGCCGCGGCCAATGAGAAGACGGGAAGAGCGACGAGCTTGATCGGATTTTATTGATATTTTATTTGCGTTTACATTTTTAAACCGACCGAACCGAAGATTCCTTTTGACCATTTCCATCGTCAGGACTAAAGAATCGCGACTTAAATCGTCTGGATCGCCGCTTTTTATCCTGTCGTCAGTCAGTCTACTTACTAAGGTAAGTTACCTCCTCTGATAGCAACACGACGTTAATTTATTGTGAACGTAATTTATTGTTAACCTTTCGTCGCGCAAATGGAAAGTGTCACAACGTTTAAGAAAAGCTACTTTTGAATAATGTCGATGGGAAAAGTTTTGGGAGTTAGCTGGGTAGCTAGTAGTGGGAGTCATTTGTAAAGTTAACTTTTATGGTATCTAGGGTCGCTGTTCACAGCAGCTGTGGGGGTAACGTTACTACGAAGTTAGATTACTACGACGGGGTAGCGATTATTATTGTTATTATTATTGGCACTTTTTGTACACCCGTTTCATCCTACAGATGTAATAGTACATACAAATATCACATTTACAAGTTCAGCTTGTGTGGTCTAAGCTGCTCTGACTTTTAATTTTAATAATCTTTTTGTACAAAAGATTTTTAACCTGTCAAATATGGTTATTTCTCATGAACAATTATGATTTGGATGTCCTCTGAGCAATGTCTTGTCTATTTCTTCAGCTTCAGCACCTGCTGCAGTCTCCATAGCACCAACTAAGTCTAGAGGCAGAGGTATGGAGAGGCTATCCTCTCATAACAAATATTGTATTACCTTGGTTTGTTTTTTTGGCTATGTTCTGGCTGTGTTCTTTACTTTCTCTTGTGTTCTATTAAGAGAGAACCTTGCAATGTCAAACATCTTTTAATGGATTGGCGAGTTTACAGATGTAATCTCTGAAATATAGCATTTATAAAAAGGGATATAAATGGTATCAGAATGTGAGCTTGACTCTTTCCAATGTGACTTTTTCCTTCAGAGCTGAGTGGTCCCACATCAACAGTGTCCAGAGGCAGTCCTGTATATGTGCATGTCTCCTCGTTGCATGGTAAATATATTCATAACCATTACATAATTTTACTTGTGTCACAGTCAGGTCTAGAACCCAGGTCTCTGGTGTCCTAGTCAGAGACCAATCCCCTAAACCAAGGAATGACTGAATAACAGGTGGGTTAAACAAGACAATTAGGCAGTGAAACAAAAATCAAATAGTGACACCTAGTGGATTACAACCAAAAGTTCAACAATGTGACACTTGTTTATGCTGAAATTAGATCCTAACATAGATTTTTTTGCCTGAATAGCTTCTCCTGCACCATGTACAGCCTCCAAAAGTCATGTGTTCGTGGAGCTCACTGAAGCAGTAGCGCAAAGTATTGTGTCAGCTCTTAGATACTTTGTTAATTTAGTGTTTTAAGTCAGTAACCCCATACTTTGTGTTTTGTAGCAGTAATACAGCCAGCAACAACTTCTCCCCCTCCGGCTCCACTCCCTGGTGTGCCTGGCAAGTACATATACTGCCCGGCTAAGGTATTTTCACAATACCAAGCACAAGGCATGGCAAGGAAGATGACCTGGAGTGAGTTTCAGACCACTGCCTTTTATGAAAAGGAGAAACAAAGATCAATTATCTTGATCAGCTGAGAGAGGAAAATGAAGCACAAACGTATGCACACACAGACATGCGCATGTACGCACACACACACACACACACACTACACACACACACACACACACATACACACTTGCACGCACGCACGCACACACGCACACACACTCGCATGCACGCACGCAAACACACACAGACATGCGCATGTACACACACACACGCACACACACAGATACACACAGTTCTTCCAAGAACATTGGAACATTGTAAAATGCCTTTTTTTGGTACAGGTTTATATACTTGTTTCAGTCCCTTTGTTTAAGTGTATGTTTGTGTTGTTGCTGCACTTTTTTTTTTTACATAGATGTTGCATACCTAGTAATTAAAGAATTTGTATTGTATACGGGTGTCTTCATGTATGTGTGTATTGGGTACTGTATCAGGATGTGTAAGTGTGTCTGTTAATATCAGTGAAATTAATAAATTATGTCTGTATTAAAGCAATTAGTCCAGTGTTGCTATGTGTAGGAATTTGGTCCTTCATGAAGTAAAACTTGTAGTCCAAAATTCAGATCAATAACAATTTATTAATACAGCAAAAATAGTCTTAATTACACTATGAAGCGTATCATTTCAATCATAAAATCATGTTGTATTAGAATTAGCTTTGACGCCCCAAACCTCCTGAAGTAAAATGCTGATATAAAATGCAGGTACCTGTCCCTGATGAGGTGACAGGCAGATGAATATGCATTATTTTGTATGCATGTGATGTGGAAAGAAACCAAATGGCCATTGTCACCAATCTCCTGTTTCACACCCATCTACCACCCTGGCATCCTCCCTGGTGGTGCACTGAAGCAGGAAATATATTCTTCTTGATGATATTAATTTTTCCTTTTTATTTTTATTTTACTGAACTAAACTTTTTATCTTGAACCACTTTTTGGAATATAACCAATCAACTAAGAACATTTTGATTTAAATTATCAAAATAAAATGACCTTTAAGAGAGTCATGCTCTTTGTGCAGTTGAAGGTGGTTTTATCAATGAAATAATTGTTAGGCCTAATTATCTCTTAGGCCTGTATAAAATCACTGAATCATAAATGATTATGCTCATGATTTATCGCAGAGCATTAGAATATCAAATATCTAATGAGTGTCAGGACCTCAAAGGAATTAGTCTTCCTTTGTTTATTAGCAAATTATGGAATTATACAAAACAAATATTAAATGAAAATTATTTTATTAGTACCTGTACTTGACGCACTTGGCAGACTGCTTAATGTTTATTTGTCTCATTATGAGGTGTAAAAAAAGGAATCTTTTTAACTGAAAAATTATGTTTATCTGCTGGAACAGCATTTGTCACAGATACAGGCAATGCACTCTGAATTCAGTGGACTATGAGGAAGGAATGGCTTTGAATACCCTTTTCAGGCTGTTATCTGAGGGGGGAAACAAATGTACATTCCAAAGACAGGAATCGTACTCAAAACTAGAATTGAGTATTACACCTATCAGTGACGACGTATTGTCACTTTATATTTATATATTTTCCTTTTTATAAGTTGCTGTAAATGGTTATTGTATAACATCACTTGAGTGGATCGCATTAACTTAAAAAGGTGAAGTTTATAATGTTTAAATAACAGCCAGATCATATTTGTTGAAATAAGGGTTTGGATTCAAACCCTAATTTCAAGAGAGGGGTCACCTTAGGTCAAAAAATCTGTTACAGCGATTCGCGACTGGCCCCCGCAGGGAGAACATGGAGACCCCGCACAGAGAGGCCCCAGCCGACGGGGATTCGAACCCAGGACCTCCTTGCTGTGAGGCGGCAGTGCTACCCACTGCACTGTCTGTGCCGCCTCTTTTATTTCTTGTTACGTTTAATTTTCATGTCATGTTGCGTTTCATGTTTACTTGTTATGATGCATTTTCTAGTCTTGTCATGTCACGTTATATAGTTTATTCATGTCACGATTTATGTTGTTTCATCTTATGTTCCGTTCATTGTTTAGCATACACTTTTGTATCTTTCTTCAACCCTTGCATTCATACTTTCTCTCTCTCTCCCTTTCTGTCACTCACACCCTAATTGTTTAAATTTCTTACGAATCTACTATCTTTAGCCCCCCCCCCCCCCCCCACACCCTTTTTACCCCATACATATTATACATATTCCCTTAATATGCAGCAACTTAAAAAAAAAAAAAAAAAAAAAGATATTGCATGCATTCCCGTCCACTCTTTCTTTAGTTTTCAGTAAAATAAATAAGGGATAAATAAAATACAGAGGAGTCATGTTTTAATCTAATCATAGAGTGTGATTATGAGATTATGGCCCAAATCTAAGCAAGTCTGAGCAGGGACTAATGCCCTACATCATGTGTGCACTGACCCAGCAGGGGCTAATGCTAATGCCCTACAGCATGTGTGCACTGACCCAGCAGGGGCTAATGCTAATGCCCTACAGCATGTGTGCACTGACCCAGCAGGGGCTAATGCTAATGCACTACAGCATGTGTGCACTGACCCAGCAGGGGCTAATGCTAATGCCCTACAGCATGTGTGCACTGACCCAGCAGGGGCTAATGCACTACAGCATGTGTGCACTGACCCAGCAGGGGCTAATGCTAATGCCCTACAGCATGTGTGCACTGACCCAGCAGGGGCTAATGCTAATGCGCTACAGCATGTGTGCACTGACCCAGCAGGGGCTAATGCCCTACAGCATGTGTGCACTGACCCAGCAGGGGCTAATGCTAATGCCCTACAGCATGTGTGCACTGACCCAGCAGGGGCTAATGCTAATGCACTACAGCTTGCAGCATGAATGCACAGATTACATTTACAGATGGCCCATCAGGTACAAAGACAAAGAACATTGAGAGATATCTGACCCCCCACCCCCAGGCCACCCACCTCTATTCTGCATACTTACGTACGTGAGTGCACTGTTTTTACAGTGTGCATCTGCACCACTAAAAACTCCTAGGAGAGGGGACACAGGTGGGGGGACAGAAAGAAAGAAAGAAAGAAAGAGAGAAAGAGGGGTTTGAAAGATATACAGCAAAAAAGATAGATATACTGAATGAGAGTGTTTCTGAGAGAGGGGGCAGAGAAAAGAGGGGAGAGAAATAAGCATGCGGAGAGACAGTGAGAATATTACACTCCACTAACATTAAAACAACACCCAAAATACAGTGTCATTTTACACCACATTTCATTTTCATTAGGTGACTTTGGCTCTGGTGGTAAGAGCAGTCGTCGGCAGTCAGAGGGTTGCCGGTTCAAATCCCACCCTGGATCTGTCGAAGTGCCCCTGAGCAAGACACCTAAACCCCGAATGCTCCTGATGAGCTGGTTGCTGCCTTGCATGGCAGTTAATCGCCGTTGGTGTGTGAGCGTGTGTGAGCGTGTGTATGAATGGTTGAATGAGAAGCATCCATTGTATGGCACTGTATAAATGGCAATCATTTACCATTTTTCTTTGAAAGGTTTCATAGGCCGTTGAAAGATTACCAGTAAGGGAGGGCTGCCCAACCCTGTTCCTGGAGGGCTGCTATCAGGAAAGCACACCTCATTCAACAGCTGGAGATCCTATGGCACTTAGTATAATAGTTAGTAGAATCAGGTCTGCAAAATTAGTTTTGAAATGAAAACTGACAGGCTGGTTGATATCCAGCAACAGGGGTGGGCAGCCCGGCACTGAAGGGGAAACAGCAGCTCACTGCTGACAGTCCATGATCTGTGTCTTCATCTGAGAGCAAATTTAGTGGCCGCTGTTCCTTTCCAGATAAATGCTGCGCTCTGCTGGTTGCTCGAGGACAGTGAACTGCAGGGTGCAGGAAGCCTGCGGCAGTCTGTTAATGCTGTTAGTGCTTTCCATGAGCCATGAGCCCAGTGTGTCTGTGCTGCATCTTCCCATGAGCCCAGTGTGTGTCTGTGCTGCATCTTTCCATGAGCCCAGTGTGTCTGTGCTGCATCTTTCCATGAGCCCAGTCTGTCTGTGCTGCATCTTTCCATGAGTCATGAGCCCAGTGTGTGTTAGTGCTGCATTTTTCCATGAGCCACAAGCCATGCTGGAACCCTATTGTTTGCCTTCTGTCTTTTTTTGTAACTATTATTTTTCTCCACTAAACCTGAATGGGCAGAAAACAAACCAAAAAATATTTAATATTATTATAGAGCTACGAAACGTGGCAGGTGGGCTCCCTTATTCTGCCACTACTCGGGTTATCCTACTGAGGGCTTTTGGACACATGTTGGCACTGTAACACAGAAATTTAGAAATTTCCTGAACCATTTGTTCAAAAGTCAGAGGCAAAATTATTTTTCCCAGATTCCTTGGCCAAACAAAATGTATATTCCATATTTAATTTTTTCCAACATCTAGAATTTTTAAAAAGAACATTTTTGCTTCTTCTTGTACAGATTTGATGTAATTTAATCAAATTTGATATAAATTATGCTGGGAATAATTACTTTTTTTATGCAAAGTGTTTGTCCGTGAAATGTCAATTCAATGTTGTGGATGTGGCCATTTTTTCTGAAACATCTGTAACTCGTGGACCCTTTATCTGATCCTCACTGATCCTGGTACACATATGTAGGCCATGATTTTTTGGAAATATGCCAATTTTGACAAATTTGGTATAATTTGGCCATTAGCGGGGGCTATAGCAAATATGCAGGTTTTCAAAGAGAGGCTATGGTTAATGGAAAATCAGTAGATCCTACATTTTCATATGAAATAATTTCTTAAGGTTATGTTCCACCACAAACACACATTTGGTCTTCCAGCTTAATTCAGAGGTACATACATTTATTTTTTCATGAGGCATGCACTTGAAAAGATAAATTCTGACAAAATATGTAAATTAGCTCCCTATTATTAGATACTTTATTCAGAAATTCTGAAATAAAGAATTGGGTCATTAATCAAAAGACAAGTGCAGCTTCATCGTCATAAAAATAAATCAAATAGCATAATAATTTGAGAGGCAGTACCTTTTTCGTACTTTGGACGCCACTACATTGGAAAACTGAAAATGGGACTCAAGGTGAAACAGGTGCAGGTGATAATGGGGAACAGGTGCTGATGACCTGCAGCAGAGGAGAGCTTTCTATAGATCCCAGACATTTGTTTGCATCTATGTTAGTCATGATGATGGTATGCTGAATTATCTACAGATTACATTTTATATAATCGGGGAATGCATTTGTACTTTTGAATCTTCGATGAAAAACCAGTGTAGTACTTTTTATGGATTATGTCTGTTCCCTGGTGGTGTATTGTGAATGTGCAGGTTGTTCAATGAATGATTATCTACTGTCCACACACTTAATCACAATGGCTTTGAGAGAGAGAGAGACAGAGAGAGAGAGAGAGAGAGAGAGAGATTCATTCATTCATTCATTCATGAATTCATTCATTCATTATCCTAACCTGTTTATCCTGAACAGGGTCGCAGGGGGGCTGGAGCCTATCCCAACATACATTGGGCGAAAGGCAGGAATACACCCTAGACAGCTCGCCAGTCCATCACATTCACTCACACACTCATACCTATGGGCAATTTAGACTCTCCAATCAGCCTAACCTGCATGTCTTTGGACTGTGGGAGGAAACCGGAGTACCCGGAGGAAACCCACGCAGACACAGGGAGAACATGCAAACTCCGCACAGAGAGGCCCCGGCCGATGGGGATTCAAACCCAAGACTTCCTGCTGGCGCGCGGAAGCCGCGGATAGTTAAGCTTAACTTTCCTTAACTTTTCCCATTCATTCTCAACGGAAGTTCTTAACACTTCGGATGCAATATATTCTTGGCCGCACGTTCATATCGCGGCGCTGTTCCGAGCGAAATGAATGACGTCTTTTCAGTGCGGATTCCTTAATTACACGAAATCGGATGGCGCGATTCATTTCCATGGGCGCCGACGCACGTTTCAGTAAGTCTATCTAAATAATTATTTTACTACTGACGGGTCCTTGAATGATATTAATGTTGTTGAGGTATTCCCACAATATTTCCAATAAAATTGTCTGTAGTTTAATTAGTTACTGCGATGTATTATTGTTACATCGATCACCGATCACATGTCCGATCACCACTTCATTTCCTTCTCCATCCCCCTTGCTCCTCTGCCTCCCTCTCCTTCTCTCACCCCCACTGTTTATGTCCGATGTAACCTCCGCTCTCTATCACCCTCCTCCCTTGCCCCCAGAGTCACCGCTTCTCTCCCTCCTCTTGAATCCTTCTCCGAACTACCCACTGACTCTGCATCTTCCGCCCTGCTTTCCTCTCTCTCCTCAGCCCTTGACACTCTCTGTCCTCTTGTCTCCCGGCCTGCTCGATCCTCCCCTCCCAGCCCATGGGTTTCTGACCTTCTACGTTCATCCAGGTCCAGCCTACGTGCAGCTGAGAGGAAGTGGAGGAAATCAAAAGACCCATCGGACCGGTCTTCCTACCAGTCTCTCCTGGCGGAATTCTCCTCCGCTATCACCATTGCCAAAATAAATTACTTCCAAACAAAAATCCTGAATTCCACTTCTAACCCGTCAACTGTTCTCCATTTTCTCCTCTCTCCTCAACCCACCATCTCAGTCCTCCCTCACTGCTGATGACTTTGCAGTATTCTTTGACGAGAAGGTTGCAGATATCCGCAGCACCTTCGCGACCACCACCTCTGTGCCTGCCTCCCTTTCTGTGCCTGCCCCCTGCTTCTCCTCTTTCTGTCCCCTTACAGATGCTGATGTGTCTCACCTCCTGCTCTCCCACCGCCCTACTACTTGTGCCCTGTACCCCATCCCCTCAAACCTCCTTCAGGCAATCACACCTGACATCCTTCCGTTTGTCACCTTCCTCTCACAGAATATCCTGCCGGACCCCCACCAGTCCGGCAGTCCATCCTCTTAGCCTTCGTGGCATCTACAGGGATCTGTGGCACAGTGGATTAAATCGTATCCCTCTGGCCGGTCCTCCCAGGTGTTCTGGGCTGGAGGAGTGTCAACCCCTCACCCCCTTGTTACTCAGTCCTCGGACCCCTCCTCTTCTCCATTTACATGAGATCCCTTGGCCCTGTTATCTCTGCTCATGGCATCTCATATCATTGTTATGCCGATGACACCCAACTCTTTCTCTCCTTCCCCCCATCAGACACACAGGTCTCTACCCATATCTCCACCTGCCTGAGAGACATCCAGAGCTGGATGGGCAACCACCATCAAAAGCTCAACCCAGGTAAGACGGAGGTAATCTTCATCCCTGCTCTAACCTCTCCCGTCTCCGATTTTTCCATCTCACTAGGGGATACCACAGTGACCTCATCCCCTAGTGCAAGAAACCTTGGAGTGGTGATGGACAACAGGCTGTCCTTCTCTGAGAACATCGCTATGGTGACCCGGGCGTGCAGGTTCTTCCTGTACAACATCCGGCGAATCCGACCCTTTCTCACCACCTACTCCACTCAGCTCCTTGTTAAAGCAATGGTCCTGTCCTGCCTGGACTATTGCAATTCTCTGCTGGCTGGTCTTCCTGCATCTGCCATCAGACCCCTACAACTGATCCAGAATGCTGCAGCCCGTCTAGTATTCAATGTTCCCAGACATTCACATGTCACCCCCCTGCTTAGCAACCTCCACTGGCTGCCTGTTATGGCTCGCATCAAATTTAAAACTTTGGTGCTCGCATACCAGGCAGTTAAGGGATCAGCCCCTGTATATATTCAATCCCTTATCAAGACCTATACACCTCCGTTCTGCCACTTTGTGCTGTGGCATGCTAGTTTGGAAGTTGATTGTACTCTTCAAGGGTTCTGATTATCTGTATGTTTACACTAGGACCTGGAACTGTACTGTCCTCTCAGGTCCTCTTCGCACCTATACTTGCCATGTAATGGAATGGAATGTAATGTTATTTTGAATGTTCCAATTGTTCGTTTTTTTAATGTGGGAAAATTACAGGTAAACGGGATAATGTCTCTGCATGTCTGTTTCTCAACATCGTAGCCAGCTACATTAACATGCTATCACATTGTGGTTTAAAATATCACCGTCATTAATAGTATTGCCACTGTATATTCACTGTGTCATGAAGGCTTAGACATAAAATGTATTATTGTTACTCTTATTTCACTGCTATTATAAAAGCAATAAGTACCGCCAATGCCAATTGTTTATTGTCATAGGCCTAACTTACTGTAATTCAGACATCTTATTTTGGTCTATATTCCTTTATTTACCATTAATATATTATTGTTGTTGTTGTTGTTAACTTGCCCAAATTATGTAGTTGCCCAGCTAAGTACTTAAATAATACAGTAGTTTCCACAATAATTATATTATACAATATTTACACCTTACATTTTTTACATTTACATTTTAGTCATTTGGCAGACGCTTTTAATCCAAAGCGACTTACAAGTGCATAGGTTCTACCATAAGTCAGAGCATCACATCCAGAAACTAGCAAAATACACAGGAAATGCTGTTCTAAACATAGTTGTCATCAGAAGTGCATTTCTTTTCTTTTTTTTGGGGGTGGGGGGTTAGACAAGGATAGGGATATCAGAAAGGAGGGGCAGGGGAAATCAGGAGGGAGGACTAAGGTAGAGTTTGAAAAGGTGGGTTTTGAGTCTGCGTCGAAATAGGGGGAGGGATTCTGCTGTTCTGACAGTGGTAGGCAAGTCATTCCACCACTGAGGAACCAGAACGGAAAACAGGCGTGAACGTGCAGCTCGACCGCCAGGTGCACGTAGACAGACACGTAGCCAGGTAACACCTGTGTTACCTTCAATTATATGAATGTAGAGTAAATACATATACTTATTGTTTTTTCTTTGCTTAGTACAATAATGACTGTAATGCCAGGCATTACAGTATAATTAGGCACACATCCTAATGTTACTTTGATATCTCCAGGTGATCAGCATGTGGAGGCGTGTACATTTTCTCCCAGGTAGGCTACAGATGTACTTCTGAAGAGGTCTGTGAAGTCAAGTCCTTGGCAAAATCGGAACAATACCAGTACTTAACACCAGTCCTGAGAAGCTTCAGGAGATCCAGCAGTTGTGGCAGCATCTGACTGTTGGGAGATGGGCTGTGTGCGTGCCAGTTGTCACCTTCCCTCCTGCCCTGGTTATTCCACCTGCCCCAGTCCCAAGCCCAGTCTCCTTTAATACCTGTGCACATCAACCCTGCTAATATTGTTACAAACAGCAATATACAGTTATTCATTTCTATTTTTGTTGCTGTTGTTGTGTTTATATGTTCATAATAATTGTAATATCCCTTCGTAATGCTTGGGACAAAAACATTAATTTAGCTCAGTACACCACAATTTTATATTCATAAACAAACGATTCAAAGTGCAAGTTCTCATATTTTATTAAAGGGTATTTTTATGCATTCTGGTTTCACCATGTAGACATGACAGCACTTTTTATACATAATCCCCCATTTCTGGGCACCATAATGTTTGGGACATATTTATGTGATGTAAATGATAGTCATGTTTACTGCGTATTTTTTGTATGCATGACTGGTTAAAATCTGTGACCCACTGAGACATTACTTTTGCATCAGTAGTGTGAGTGAGTGGATGTGTGAAAAGCATGCTGAAGCAATGTTGTCTGATGCAAACCCAAAAAGAACCAACAGGTACGTGGGCAGAGAGTACCCTCCTTCAGACAAGAGTCAGGCACATTTTAACATCTGGTCACAGGTGCTCCCAATTGCGCAGACGACCTGGTACTCCGCCCACTAGCCACCTGTGAAGTAACACCAAAACAAGTAGCACAGAGCAGGGGGCCGTAACATATCCCTAATTTTAACAATTTTAAACAAAAAAATAAAAAAAACATTTACAGAGTTACAATAACAGCCATTAAAAACAATGTACTTAAAATAAATAGCATATCCCATATTGTTCAGAGTGAACAGCTGGGGGACAAAGCCAAATACCTTAATTGTAAGGTGAGATAAATCAAAGCTGTGGTTATATATTGATAATCGAAGCAAGCTTTTATACTCCCTACTGCCCAAAGTAGGGAGGTCTCATGTCCTACTGTCCTAAATACTTGGATCATAAGAAAACTTAACAAAACTACATAGGAAAAATGGAAAAACTACATTTGAATTTCTTTCAAGTAACACACACTCTGAAACACGCTTTTTCCACCATCTTTCCAACATCATTCCACAGTCAAAGTCACTTGGATCACATTTTTTCCCCATTCTGATGGTTGATGTGAACATTAACTGAAGCTCCTGAACCATATCTGCATGATTGTATGCATTGCACCGCTGCCACGTGATTGGCTGATTAGATAATCGCATAACATAACAATTGAGTTCCTGGATAAAAAGCTCATCAGTCTCTGTTGCAGAGAGGCATCACCAGGACGTAACAATGCCACTACCATCCACCATACAGTAGAAGTACTGTTGGCTGGGTGATGCTCCGTGTTCAGTTTGCATTTGGTTTTTATGCTTGAATATTTGCTTGCAATTCACTACCTGACTGAGGGACATTTTTCTGTTGATGAATCTGATTTTCATCAAATTTCTTAGTTCCCAAATTGCTTAGTCCACTCTCTTCCCTTTTGGATTCATCATTTCCACCAAATATTGACCACAATTTCCATAAATTATTTCCCACAACCCCCCCTTCTTTAGCACTACTAATCTTCTTCTCAGCCTTTCTCTTTTTCTCCTCCTCTCTTCTGATCTCTCTCTCATGCTCCACTCTCTTTCTTTCTTCCTCTCTTCTGATCTCTCTCTCAGCCTCCACTCTCTTTTTCTCCTCCTCTCTTCTGATCTCTCTCTCAACCTCCACTCTGTTTCTCTCCTCCTCTCTTCTGATCGCTCTCTCAACCTCTCTTCTGATCTCTCTCTCAACCTCTCTTCTGATCTCTCTCTCAGCCTCCACTCTCTTTCTCTCCTCCTCTCTTCTGATCTCTCTCGCAGCCTCCACTCTCTTTCTCTCCTCCTCTCTTCTGATCTCTCTCGCAGCCTCCACTCTCTTTCTCTCCTCCTCTCTTCTGATCTCTCTCTCAGCCTCCACTCTCTTTCTCTCCTCCTCTGTTCTGATCTCTATCTCAGCCTCTACTCTCTTTTTCTCCTCCTCTCTTCTGATCTCTCTCTCAGTTTCCACTCTCTTTCTCTCCTCCTTTCTTCTGATCTCTCTCTCAGCCTCCACTCTCTTTATCTCCTCCTCAGATCTGATCCTTCTCTCAGCCACTTCCCCCTTTCTCTCTGCTTCTCGTCTGATCTCCATCTCATTCATTTGGAGTTTGTGTTTTCCAAATATCACTGCTGTCAGCACAGTAATAATTACTCCAATTGATCCAACCAGGATAGCCAAATTGTTCGCCTCCTGCCTCTTTCTCTCCTCCTCAACTCTGATCTCTCTCTCAGCCTCCTCTCTCTTTCTCTCCTCCTCTGTTCTGATCTCTCTCTCAGCCTCCACTCTCTTTCTCTCCTCCTCTGTTCTGATCTCTCTCTCAGCCTCCTCTCTCATTCTCTCGTCCTCTGTTCTGATCTCTCTCTCAGCCTCCTCTCTCTTTCTCTCCTCCTCTGCTTGTATCTTTCTTTGAACCTGCTGGATCATCATAGAAGTGTGGTGGTATCCTTGCATGGTAAACAGCACTGTCTCAATCTTATCCAGAAGCTCTGTAACCTGAGTGCGGTTGTTCTTTTCTCTGTTGTTAAACACATGATATCCGCCACCACAGCTGTTGATGAATTCCTGGAGCTCGCTGCTTTTTCTCAGAAACTCCTCCACTGGTGTTTTCAGCTCATCTCCTCCAGTGAAAAGCACCGATGAGTATTTCAAAGCGCCTTCTCCAAAATTCTCCCGGATCCATTTTACAGTGTTTCTATCTTCCATTGTGAATCTCCGCAGCCTGACCACTAGCAGGAAAAATTGGTTGACATTTTCTTCCATTTCACGCTTGATTTCATCATTAGAAATAGATATGTCAAAGATCCCAGGTGTGTCGATCACAGTAACACTCCTCCCTTCCACCTCTGCACTATGTGTCTCACACCTTAAGGTAACAGCCACATGGGAAACTCCCTCTTTAAACACCCCTCCCCCGAGGATGGTGTTTCCAGTTGCACTCTTCCCTGCCCCAGTCCTGCCCACCAACATAATCCTCAGATTATGAGGTGCAGGTCTCCTTCCAGACTCTGTGAGAAAATACAGTGCAGGAGTTATTCATAATCATATTCATATCTCATAACTGAGATTAAAGTAGCCTGCAGCTGGACACATATTACATGACAATTGCTGTGAAATTAGAATTGTACAGTCCCCTCCAAAGGTATTGTTATACCTGTTGTATCAGACCACCCAATTTTAAGGTGAGCAGAAGTATTGGAACATGTGACTGACAGGTGTTTCTTGTTGCCCAGATGTGTCCTGTTTGATTTATTGGTTGTACAATAATAGCTCTGAATATCAACTCTTGGTTTTAGCCTTAGGTTGAAGACCGCATTTGTGTTAGAAAAGCTAAATCAACATGAACACAAGAGAGCTGTCTTTGTGAAAAAAGCAAGCCCTTTTGAAGCTTAGAAAAGAGGGGAAATCGATCAAAGCCTTGAGGATTGCTCATACAACGATTTGGAATGTCCTGAAAAAGAAAGAAAACACTGGTGTATTGAGCAACAGACATCGAACAGGTCGACCAAGGAAAACAACAGCAGTTCATGATAGAAACACTGTGAGAGCTATGAAGAAAACCCCCCAATACATCAGTCAGTGACATCACAAAAAATCTCCACAGGGCAGGGGAGAAGTTCTCTCAATCAACTGTTCAAAAAAGACTTAGAGAGCAGCAATATAGAGGCTATGCTATACCTCAAGATATAAACCACTCATCAGTAGTAAGAATCAGAAGGCGATATTATAATTTGCAAAGAAGTGAAGAGATGAGCCAGAAAAGTCCTGGAACAAAGTTTTTTGGACTGATCAGACCAAGATTAACCTCTACCAAAGTGATGAAAAGGCCAGAGTGTGGAGAAAGAAGGGATCTGATCCAAAACACAAGCTCATCTGTGAAGCACAGTGGAGCAAGTGTCATGGCTTCGGTTTGCATAGCTGCTTCTGGAGTGGGCTCACTAATTTTTATTGAAGATGTAACCCATGATGGTAGCAGCTGGATGAAGTTGTAAAGACATTCTGTCTGCCAATTTATGGAGAAATGCGTCCATTTCAGCCAACACAACAAAAGTCAAGTCAATCACATTACATTATTGGTATTTGGCAGACACTCTTATACAGAGTGATGTACAGTTGATTAGACTAAGCAGGAGACAATCCTCCCCTGGAGCAGTGCAGGGTTAAGGGCCTTGCTCAAGTGTCCAACGGCTGTGCAGATCTTATTGTGGATTAGAACCACCAAACTTGTGCGTCCCAGTCATTTACCTTAACCACTACGCTACAGGCCGCCCACAAGCCCACAAGACCTTAACCCAATTGAGCATGCATTTCACCTCCTGAACAAGCAGAAACTGACAGAGACTGCAGCAAAAGCCTGGGAAAGCATCACAAAAGAAGAATGCAACAGTTTGGTGATGTCAATGCGTCACATGCTTGATGCAGTTATTGCAAGCAAGGGACAGGCTACCGAATATTAAGTGTTATCTGTTCCAATACTTTTTCTCACCTAAAAATTGGGTGGTCTGAAACGAAAGGAGCTATGTTCTAAGTAGTTCAACACAACTACGTGTAAATACCAGGAAATAAAAGCTGAAATTCTGAACTCTTGTCTCATGTTCAGCTTTTATCTCAAGCCAAAATGTATTCAATGTATTGCAAAAACAAAAGAATTGGCCATGATGTTCCAATACTTTTGGAGAGGACTGTAGCTGTGTGTGTGTGTGAGAGAGAGAGAGAGAGAGAGAGAGAGAGAGAGAGAGAGAAAGAGAGAGAGAAAAGATGGAAAAAAAGACATTCTATCAAACATATTTTGCACAATTACATTTGCTTATCTCATTAAGTTATCCAGCCCTGTTCTCCTGGCTGAACCCAAAGGACATAAATTCATTATTACCTTTCAGAGTAAAAATGATAATGATCAGGGCACACCCAAAAGTAATGAGTAAACCTAAGCCCTTCAGCCATGGCCACTTCTGAAGGATACTGTTTGGATTATACACTGGAAAACATCAGAGAACACATGATTGAACAAATTATTCCACAGAACAATTTAAAGTGAAATGACAATGAAAAATACTCATCTTAATTCAATGACTGAAATTGTCGCCTGAATCAATTTGTTCACAGTGATGCATGATCGTGACAGTAATATTGCAGGAAAATAAAATTACACAATTACAAATTAATCAATATAAATCATGAAAACCTTTTCATTGATAACATTTCTTATAATATCGACATGGTGTAGTACACTACAGCTTGTATGGGTGTACACTGTCACATGGTTAAAAGAAAGTGGCACGTAAACCATTTGTACTTTTGGGATTTTTAAATAGCAAATTCAAATTACCTTGAAAGATCATCCTAACAAAAAAAAGCAGATTTTACTTAATAATAATAATCCAGATATGAATCCCTGGTCTTGGAGTCCATTTCTGCAATCATGTTTCCACATGGAATTTCCTACATGAATATTTTATGTCTATCTTGTATATAATTTCAATGCAGTCTCTGAATTGTTACCCATTTCCATCCTGCTTAGGTAAACAAAACTGGATTTTGTTTTTTCATATACAGTGCAGTCCATAAGTATTTGGACAGTGGTACTTTGTTATTTTGGCTTTGTACTCTGCTTTGTATCCCTTGCTTGCAATAACTGCATCATGAAGATGCTCCCAATTAGTTTGGACGCATTTCTCCTTAAGTTGGCAGAGAGAATGTTTTTGTAGACTACTAAATTCATCCTGCTGTTACTATCATGAGTTACATCATCAATAAAGATTCACTCCAGATTCACTCCAGAAGCAGCCATGCAAGCCCAAGCCATGACACCTCCTCCACCGTGCTTCACAGATGAGCTTGTTTTGATGAGAAGATCCCTTCTTTCTAAAAGTCTTTACTGAATTTCAAGCAGTTTAAGTCGGGAAGTGACATAGAGCTTAAGTTCAGAAACGTGGAACACTGTGGCATAGAGGAGGTGGGATGCAAAGTCAGATCGTAGATGGTGTAAAATAAAGGGTGATGGTAAAGGCTCTGATTAATCTAGGGGTGAGTTTGTGACAGACGGAGCACAGGGGAATGTCCCAGGACGAGCGCTTTTTCGCCAACAGAATAGCGGGGAGTTACCCTGTTTGTGATGTTATGTTTCACCCCATTCCAGTCTGCTCTCTCCCTCGAAGACACCCCCTACGATGTGGGCCTCCTCAGCATCGGAACCCCTCAAACCTCAGCTACCCCCCCCCCCCCGCTGAACCCCTGTGAGGACTTTGCTGTCACAGGGGGACTGACTTCATCCCCGCATATGCCTCACTCCAGTCCCTACAATTCCTTGCCCTAACGGAGACCTGGATCACACCTGACAACACCGCCACTCCCGCTGCCCTCTCATCCTCCTTCTCCTTCTCGCACACTCCCCGGCCTTCCGGCCGTGGTACTGGTCTTTTAATTTCCCCCTCATGGAAATTCTCTGTTCTCCCCCTCTCTGACCTGTCCACTTTTGAATTCCATTCCACCTTGAAGCCTCCCAGGCTGCTGCCTTCTTACCGCTAATCCACTCCTTCGGCCTCTCCCTGCAACACTCTCCTCCAACCCACAAGGCGGGCAATGTCCTAGACCTTGTCTTTGTGAGGAACTGCTCATGCTCCGATTTCACGGTTACCCCTCTGCATACATCTGATCACCACTTCATCTCATTCTCCCTCCCTCTTCCTCCCCCTCCTCCCACCCACACTTCCTCAGCCCGCCGTAACCTCCACTCCCTCTCACCCTCTTCCTTTGCCACCACTGTCACCGCCTCACTCCCCCCTCTCGAATCCTTCTCCAAACTCCCCACTGACTCTGCATCTGCCACCCTCCTTTCAACTCTCTCCTCGGCCTTTGACTCTCTCTGTCCCCCTGTCTCAAAGCCACCTCGCACATCCCCTCCCAGTCCTTGGATATCTGACACCCTCCGTACCTCCAGGACCAGCCTCCGCGCAGTGGAGAGGAAGTGGGGAAAATCCAGAGACCCTTCAGACCTCACAATTTACCAGTCTCTCCTGGCGGCATTCTCTTCTGCTGTCACGGCCGCCAAAGCAAAATACTATCAGACACAAATTCAGAACTCCGCTTCTAACCCCCGGAAACTGTTCTCCATTTTCTCCTCTCTCCTCAACGCACCGCCTCCTCCACCTCAGTCCTCCTTCGCTGCTGATGACTTTGCTGACTTTTTCGATGAGAAGGTCACAGTCATCCACAGATCCTTTACAACCACTGCCCCCCTTACTGTGCCCTTCCCCCCCTCTAGGCCCATCCCTTCCTTTTCCACTTTCTCTCCCCTTACAGACTCTGATGTTTCTCAACTCCTGCTCTCCCATCGCTCTACAACCTGTGCCCTTGACCCTATCCCCTCTTCTCTTCTCCAGACTATCACACCTGACATTCTCCAATTTGTCACCTCCCTTGTCAACTCCTCCCTGTCTTCCGGCTGTTTTCCAGCATCCTCCAAGAGGGCCCACATCACTCTGTTGTGAAAAAAGCCTACCCTGGATCCCTCCATCATCCAGAACTACCACCCGGTATCTCTTCTTCCTTTCCTTTCTAAAACTATAGAACGAGCTGCGTCTACTCAACTTTCTTCTTTTCTAACAACAACCTGCTAGACCCCCATCAGTCTGGCTTCAGATCGGGCCACTCGACAGAGAACGCGCTCCTCTCCGTCAGTGAGTCACTCCATGCCGCACAAGCAGCCTGCCTCTCCTCTGTCCTCATTCTTCTAGATCTCTCTGCTGCCTTCGACACTGTGGATCACTCCATCCTCCTATCTGCACTGTCAGCAATGGGCATCTGTGGCACAGCCCTGGACTGGATTGAATCCTACCTCTCTGGTCGCTCCTTCCAGGTTGCCTGGGCTGGTACGGTATCGACACCTCGGCCCCTTGCCACAGGAGTTCCCCAGGGCTCAGTCCTAGGCCCGCTTCTTTTTTCTCTTTACACTCGTTCCCTTGGCCCTGTGATCACTGCACATGGGCTATCCTACCACTGCTATACGGACGATACCCAACTCGTCATCTCGTTCCCACCATCTGATACACAGGTTTCTGCCCGTATCTCTGCTTGCCTGACATTGAGTGACATCCAGAGCTGGATGGACAACCACCATCTAAAGCTCAGCCCAGGTAAGACTGAAATGATATTCATCCCTGCTAATACCTCTCCCCATCTGGATCTCTCCATTTCCCTCGGGGATACCACACTCACGCCATCACCCGGTGCAAGGAACCTCGGCGTGGTGATGGACAGCAGACTGTCCCTTTCCAAGAACATTGCGGCGGTGACGTAGTCATGCAGGTTCTTCCTATACAACATACGGAGAATCCGCCCCTTTCTCACCCCCTACTCGACCCAGCTCCTGGTCCAAGCGATGGTTCTGTCCCGCCTGGACTACTGCAATTCCCTCTTGGCTGGCCTCCCAGCGTCCGCCATCAGACCCCTCCAACTTATCCAGAATGCAGCAGCTCATCTGATCAACCTTTCCAAATACTCACACGTTACCCCCCTGCTTACTTCCCTCCACTGGCTGCCTGTCATGGCTCGCATCAAATTCAAAACATTGGTGCTAGCCTTCCAAGCAGTTAAGGGGTCTTCCCCAGCTTACCTACAAAAAATCATCAGACCCTACACCCCTGCCAGACCTCTTCATTCGGCCTCCACAGGCCGCTTGGCACCTCCCCCTCTCCGAACCTCCACCTCACGCTCAGGATTACTGTCTGTTCTGTCTCCATGGTGGTGGACCGAACTCCCGGTTGAGGTCAGAACTGTAGAATCTCTCCCCACCTTCAAGCGCAAGCTGAAGACGCACCTCTTCAAGCAGCACCTCTCCCCATCCCTCCCTACCTCCCTGTGAACCTTAATTGTTGTCTTTGTGATTTACGTTGTGTTTCGGTATTTTTAGTTGGCTAGGTAAGCAGTATTTGGATAGTTAACTTTGGTCACTTTTGCTTTAGCAATTGAAATTGTACTTCCCTCTAGGGTCTTTCAGCGCACTTATCCCTGGTTATGGGTATGCACTTTGTTGTACGTCGCTCTGGATAAGAGCATCTGCCAAATTCCAATAATGTAATGTAATGTAATGAGTGGGACGACGGGGGCGGTCCGCAAACTTCTTTGTCTCCGAGACGTGGCGTAGGAGAATAGTGCGGGCCTTCTTCCAGGCTCTGTATGTGCGACATACCAGCAGTAGGGCGGCAACAGCTTCTACACCCTTCTCTTCCTCAGGAAACAGGGGTGGCTCATGGCCCAGGCAGCAGGTGAAAGGTGAAAGTCCCATGGAGGAGACTGAGAGCAAATTCGGTGCCTACTCCACCCACGGGAGTGAGTCGACCCAGGAAGACAGGGATTGCTCCACCAGTCAGCTCTGCTGTCTCCTTGAAGGAGGATAGCTTTGGCAGTGCTACAAAGTCTACGAATTTGGAGAACGGTCGCCTCTCTGTGACTACGTGTCGCTCAGGGGAAAGCTCTCACTGTCATTTGTGCTTATGCACCAAATGGCAGTTCAGAGTATCCGGCCTTCTTGGAGTCACTGGGCGGCATCCTGGAAAGGGTGCCACCCGGAGACTCCATAGTTCTGCTGGGTGACTTCAATGCTCACGTGGGCAATGATGGAGAAACCTGGAAGGGGGTGATTGGGAGGAATAGCCTGCTTGATATTAACCCGCTGTGTCTTGTTAGTGGATTCTGTGCTGGTCATGGATTGTCGATAACAAACACCATGTTCGAGCATTGGGTAGCTCATAAGTGTACTTGGTACCAGAGCAACTTAGGCAAAAGATCGATGATCGACTTGTGGTCGTATCATCAGACCTGCGGCCGTGTGCCTTGGACATTGGGGTGAAGAGAGGAGCAGAGCTGTCAACTGATCACCACCTGGTGGTGAGTTGGATCAAGTGGCCGGGGAGGCTACCGGACAGACCCGGTAAACCCAAACGTGGAGTGAGGGTGAACTGGGAACATCTGGCGGAGGCCCCTGTCCATGAGGTTTTGGACTCCCACCAGGTCCCCTGAAGCAGCAGACAGGTACCGGGTGGCCAGAAGGGCTACGGCTTCGGCAGTCGCTGAAGCAAAAACCTGGGTATGAAAGGAGTTCGGGGAGGCTATGGAAAAGGACTTTCGGTTGGCCTCGAGGAAGTTCAGGCAAACCATCCGACGAATCAGAAAGGGAAAGCAGGGCTTGTCTCAGGCTGTATTCGCAGGGGAGGAGAACTGCTGACCCGGACTGGGGATGTTGTCAAGCGGTGGAAAGAACACTTTGAGGAGCCCCTGAACCCAAACAACACGTCCTCTGTGGAAGAGACAGAGCCTGAAGACTCGGGGGAATCTCGGCGGAAGTTGCTTAGGTAGTCAAAAAGCTCCTCAGGGGCAAGTCGCTGGGTGTGGATGAGATTCGCCCTGAGATGCTGACGGCTCTGGACATTTTTGGGCTGTCTTGACAGGCCTCTTTAGTGTTGTGTGGAGGTCGGGGACAGTACCTGCAGAGTGGCAGACCGGGGTGGTGGTCCCCATTTTCAAGAAGGGGGACCGGAGGGTGTGCTCCAATTATCGGGGTATCACACTCCTCAGCCTCCCCGGGAAAGCCCACTCTAGGGTGCTGGAAAGGAGGCTCTGACCAACGGTACACATGTGCTTTGTGGACTTGAAGAAGGCTTTCGACCGTGTCCCACGGGGAACCCTGTGGGGGGTACTGCTAGAATATGGGGTACTGCTGGAGTATGGGGTACCGGGGCCTTTGATACGAGCCATCCGGTCCCTGTATAACCAAAGTGAGAGCTGTGTCCGCATCCTCGGCACAAAGTCAAGCATGTTTCCAGTGGGTGTTGGACTCCGCCAAGGTTGCCCCTTGTCACCGGTCCTGTTTGTGATATTCATGGACAGGATCTCAAGGCACAGCCGAGGTGAGGAGAGTGTCCGGTTTGGTGACCTCAGAATTGCATCTCTGCTTTTTGCGGATGATGTGGTTCTGCTGGCTTTGTAGGACCATGACCTTCAGCACACACTGGAGCGATTTGCAGCCGAGTGTGAAGCGGCCGGGATGAGAGTCAGCACCTCCAAGTCCGAGGCCATAGTTCTTTGCCGGAAAATGGTGGATTGCTCCCTCCAGGTTGGGAACGAGTCATTGCCCCAAGTGAAGGAGTTCAAGTATCTCGGGGTCTTGTTCACGAGTGAGGGTAGAAGGGAGCATGAGATCGACAGACAGATCGGTGCAGCGTCAGCAGTAATGCGGGCGTTGCACCGGACTGTCGTGGTGAAGAGACCAATTTACTGGTCGATCTACGTCCCAACCCTTACCTATAGTCACAAGCTTTGGGTAGCGACCGAAAAAACAAGATCGTTTATACAAGGGGCCAAAATGAGCTTCCTCCGTAGGGTGGCTGGGCTCACCTCCCCCTCTCCGAACTTCCACCTCACGTTCACAACTACTGTCTGTTCCGGCTCCACGGTTGTGGAACGAACTCCCAATTGAGGTCAGAACTGCAGAATCTCTTCCCACCTTCAAGCGCAAACTGAAGACGCACCTCTTCAAGCAGCACCTCTCCCCGTCCCTCCCCACTGTCCTGTGAACCTTAATTGTTGTCTTTCTGTGATTTACTTTTTTGTGTATCAGTATTTTTAGCAGTGTTTGGCTAGTTAAGGGGTTTTGTCATACTTTTGCTTTGTTTGTTTGTTTAAAAAATAAAAATAAAAATTCAAATAGGCCCTGGTCCTTATCTTTGATGTGCACGTAGCAGTTGAAATTTAACTTTCAGCGCACTTATCCCTAGTTATAGGTATGCACTTTGTTGTGCATTGCTCTGGATAAGAGAGTCTGCCAGATGCCATTAATGTAATGTGATGTTCCCCGTCTGACAGGTCATGGAGGGGGTGTTGCTGCTGTATATAATTCCAATCTCTATGCTACTTTGAAATCTGGCTTCAGATATTCAACTATTTTGAAGTGCTTGTTCTCAGTTTTGCACATCCGGACAAAAAAAGCTGTCAGTTTTATCCTTGTGTACAGGCCACCAGGGCCATACAGTGGTTTCTTACTTGAGTTTGCTGATTTCCTTTCCAGCCTCATTGTTAATTCAGATAAATAGTAATTGCAGGGGATTTTCATACTCACATGGATAGTGAAGGTGATGCTCTCAGATCAGCATTCCAGTCTATCATTGAATCTATTGGCTTTGATCAATATATACAGTCCACACATTCCCATAACCATACTCTCTAATCCTGTGTTATCAGACCATTATTAATTACTTTCCAACTTTCACAAGTCTATCATGTGTCACCAGATCCTACTTTCTACTTTAGCCGTAAGCTTTCCTCCAGGACTGCAAATGCTTTATTAATAAACTCCCTGGCTCACTTGTGCACTGTGGGGATTTTCTTGGCTCCAGCCAAAATGCATACACAGCTAGCATTAACTCAATTGATCAGCTGACCGACGACACAAATAGCCTACTTTGCAGAACCATGGATACTATCGCACCTCTTAAGAAGAGAACAGTCTGCCATAAGAAATTAGCACCTTGGTACAATGACCATACTCCTGCTCCCAAGCAAGCTTCACACCAACTTCAGCGCAAATGGCGCTCTGCCAAATTGCAGGTATTCCTCTATGCCTGGAAAGACAGCCTACTAACCTATAACCCTCAAGCCCAAAACCAGCTGTGCACGTCCCTCCTGCCACTGCTGATTCAGCTGTGGCACCAAGCCTGTCCCCTTGCCAGACAGAGCCACCCATTGGTGTTCCTGCCATCATCCCTCTACCTCATCTCTGCTTCGACTTTTTAATTGGACATTCATGTACTTTTATTCATCTCTTAAAACCATTCTTTCATCAAACCAGTGTCAACCAGTGGCAGATGGTTTTCCCTACTGAGTCAGGTTCTGCTCAAGATTTCTTCCTGTTAGCTAGGGAATTTATCTTTGCCACTGTTGCCCAAGGCATACTCTTGGGGACCGGTTTCTCTGTAAAGCTGTGACAAAGGCCCTTTTTTAAAAGTGCTATACAAATAAAATTGATTGATTAATTGATTAATATTTCATTATATGATGTGGGTACTTATATAAGCAGATTATCAAAAGTGAATTGAATTCAAAAGATTAAATGAAAATGTTATTTTGTTATTTAAATATCTTGGTATGTACTGGTGTTCATGATGACGTCAATCTTAACAGATGTTCCAGAACCTGTGGAATTTTTCTGTCACGCTCTGCTTTCCATGCCACGTTTCAGGGTGTATCTGACTATCCTTATTATTATCGGGTGTATTCACGTCTTTATCTACGCTTCTACATGATCCCTGCTCGGTTTTGTGTCATTTCTGCTGTTCCCTTACGGTCTCTGCCTTTTTAGATATCATTCCTATGTTTTCCCTTGTACAGTACTAACCATTATTAATCAAACTAACGTCAGACCAGTGTAGTTATGAACCAACGAATCAATTAACATGCCCGTCATTATTCTCACCTGTTCCTCCATTCCTAATTATAAACCGACTAACATTAGATCAGCGTAGATACTAACACATTAACCAATTACCCACTAATCATCCCTTGTTCAGTATCCACTTCTATTTCCTACCTGTTCCCAGTGTTATTCCCTTTGCATGCTGATCACTTCCATCTGCATCTTGTTTCCGCTTAATCAATGATCATGATTCTAAGCAGCTGTCCGCTCTGCTACTTTCCAGCACAAATTGCGAAATCGTCCGTCTTGTGCCTTGATACTTTGAGCGTTATTCCTTGCCTTGTTTTGATTAGATTTTGACTTTTCTTCATCCCACGACTACGTCTTCTGTCTGTTTGACCACCACTTCTGCCTGCCACTTTTTGTACCCAACCTCCCCTGCCTGCCTTCAGTTTCGACCCGGCTTGTCAAAGACCCCTGCCAGGCTTCAACTACCCCCACTTTCAGCCTGTTTCAGATGCCTCTCCTGGATCACCCTTCCCTGGGCTTTCGACCCACGCCCGGCTCTCGACTACGACTCAGCCCAGCCCTACTGTGCCAAGCCTTTGCGGATTGCTATTTGACCCTTGCATCGACTTGATTTGATCCCGTGGGGAGTTTATCCTATACACTGGTCCGTGTCTGCATTGGGTCCACCCGCCAAGCCTGGGGATATCACATTTTCATATTTAACAAGAAATAAAGACCCCCCACAATGTTTCAAAATGCATGACCTCTAGTCCTACATCAGTTTCCTCCTTCTTCCCTCCATTGGAATGACATGGAACTGCATGTGGTGAAACTTGTCAGAATAGATCCCGGAGGCTTCTACCTCGAGGGTGAACTGCTTCTCGTGATCAGGCAAAATCAGGACAGTAGCAGAGGAGAAGCATCTCTTGAGCTCTCGGAAGGCCAACTCCGCTTCAGGGGTCCAGCAGAAGGTGACTTTGCTGGAGGTCAGATTTATTTATTTAGATTACAGTGAAACTGGGCTAGGTGTTTATTTCTCTCAGGTGAGCTAGGCTATTGAGTTAGGCTATTGTTTTTACTGGCTGGCAGGCCACAGCTTTTGTTGTAGGAGGAGCCAATAGTTTTCACCCTGCTTAGGGTATAATTACTGGCACACCTGAACTCACTTCAGTGTGCATTAGTGTTCTGCAGTGGGTTGGTAGCATTTTCTTTATTCAGCATCAGTGTTATTTACTTGCCTTGGCGTATGAAGTCGCAGGCGTACAAAGTCGAAGGTGTCTATCTACGGGTGTCCATCAAGGCTGTCTGAGAGTCTGATGTTAGATTTTGTTTTTGCTGCCTGCCCTCATTTCACTACGTAGTCTTCCCTAGTTCCCTCCATGTGTTTCCTTCCCATCCCTGGCCTCTCTCCTCTCCCCAGGTCCCAGTCAGGTAGGCGGTTTGCTTCCCGCCAACATGGGCAGAATATCTCAAACCTCATCTTCCCTCCCAGATCGGCTGGTATTGATCTCTGTGTGGCTGGTGGCCTCTGGAACTGCCTGTCCGCCGTCCAGAAAGCAGACGTCATCTCAGCCTATGCCTCCCACCTCAACCTTGACTTCCTTGCTTTAACCGAAACGTGGCTCTCACCAGAGAACACAGCCACCCCGGCTGCCCTTTCCTCTGCCTTCTCTTTTTCCTCTTGGGTGACTTCAACCTCAACTCAGAGTCCACCTAGTCTACCTTTCTCTCCCTCCTTTCTTCTTTTGACCTTACCCTCACTCTTTCCCCTCCCACCCACAAAGCAGGCAACCTTCTTGAACTCATGTCGGAGCGTCTGCCGAATGAAATGTAAAAATCTGTGGCTGCACATAATAAAACAATAAGACTATAACTGTTCTTTAAAAAATATAGAAACATTATTGTCTTTCACTACAAAATATTTGGCAAACTGCATCATGATTTTTGTGTTATTGCATTGGCTAACACAGTTATGATGCTATATTCTGGCTTGATTTACACATTTCAGGCCATTTCTGCAATCATGCTTCCAGACAATCATGCTTCCAACATCTTGCCTAAACATTTTCAGTTCACAGTTCAGTTTAGTTAATTTAAAAGACATTTTCTTTGTACACATATCTGCGCAAAATACATGAACATTTTTTAGTTTCTTGACATTCTGTAAATTTTAGTGTAACTTGGAATTGTTTGCTTGTAGTCCGTAGCAAAACGTACGCCAGACCAATACTTACTCCTTTCTTGTTTCCAACCACTTTGGTACAAAGATTGAGCATCTTCCACTGACGACTGCAGGTAAATGCAGAAACAAATAGATCCACATTAAACATTAAAGACTACAGGGATCACTGGTGTTGTAAAGAGGAGTGAATGGGTGTGTGAATCTACAGGCCAGGGGAACATGAATACCTGACAGGCACAAACACCTTTAGGGGAATAAGTGAGGGCCTCTTACCTGTGTGTCACACTTCTTTGTCCCCATAGAGCCTGAAAGGAGTTTCCTGGCCAAGTCATCATCGATGTCCTCTAGTTTATGTCTCTGCATTTCTTCTGTATTGCAATGGTGTCTGATGTCAGCTTCACAGTAGGAGGCAGAGCAAGTGTGACAGACCTTCACAGCTCTGGCCGGGCAGACGTGACAGGTTAATTCTCTAGGCTGGGACAGAGCTCTGACACAGGAGAGAGAAAATTCTTATCATTGGGAAATGAATATTTTAAGCCGTGAATGCATCAATGGATATATGAACTGAGGATAACCACTAGTGGCTAAAATTGTGTGTCCACTAATTAGTGAGGCACTTTTACACTAAAAAGGCTTGTAGCGCAGGCTTGTATTCTTCGGGCTCTATTTTCTGGCCGGCGCCTGGAATGTTGTGAGCTAGCGTACTGGAGATTTAGCATTTTCACCATTGATTTAGACAATCCCAACCCCTGAGGGAATTTGGGACTTGCAATGCAAGTAGGAGGAGAGCCACTGCTCAGGGTGTATCAGCCAAGTGTTGTTTATTATATGCAGCCTTTTTTCTTCATTTTTATTACGGGGGCCAATAATTCTGGAACCCACTGTGTGTAACTTTAGTTGTATTATTAGTTCAGTTGAGACACACCAGACTGTGGGCCAGGTGGCCTCACCTCATTGATTCCTTGCACTCAGTCTCCTTGCTGAAAAGTGGTGGTTTATCCATGGAATGGTCACTCCCCATTGACAGAAGACTGGACATTGAGTCAGATCTCACCAGCCTGGAAGGAGCACATGAATGCAACTGAGTTTCTACACCACAGTGTGCACCAGAGAACACAAAGTATTTGATGACCTCAAATGGAAAAAAAACTCTCTCTGAGCACAAGCTTGTCAGTAGATTCAAACGCAATTATTTACCTGTATTCATTATTACATTACATTATTGGCATTTGGCAGACGCTCTTATCCAGAGCGACGTACAACAAAGTGCATACCCATAACCAGGGATAAGTGCGCTGAAAGACCCTAGAGGGAAGTCCAATTTCAATTGCTACCCATACAAAGAACAAATAAACAAACAACAAAGCAAAAGTGGCCAAACTTAACTATCCAAATACTGCATACCTAGCCAACTAAAAATACCGAAACACTACATAAATCACAAAGACAACAATTAAGGATCACAGGGAGGTAGGGTGGGGAGAGGTGCTGCTTGAAGAGGTGCGTCTTCAGTTTGCGCTTGAAGGTGGGGAGAGATTGTACAGTTCTGACCTCAACGGGGAGTTCGTTCCACCACCGTGGAGCCAGAACAGACAGCAGTCGTGAGCGTGAGGTGGAGGTTCGGAGAGGGGGAGGTGCCAAGTGGCCTGTGGAGGCTGAACGAAGAGGTCTGGCAGGGGTGTAGGGTCTGATGATTTTTTGTAGGTAAGCTGGGGAAGACCCCTTAACTGCTTGGACCTGCTAGCACCAATGTTTTGAATTTGATGCGAGCCATGACAGGCAGCCAGTGGAGTAAGCAGGGGGATGACGTGTGAGTATTTGGGAAGGTTGAATTCTCCGTATGTTGTATAGGAAGAACCTGCATGACCGGGTCACCGCTGCAATGTTCTCGGAAAGGGACAGTCTGCTGTCCATCATCACGCCGAGGTTCCTTGCACTGGGTGATGGAGTGAGTGTGGTATCCCCGAGGGAAATGGAGAGATCCAGGTGGGGAGAGGTATTAGCAGGGATGAATATCATTTCAGTCTTGCCTGGGTTGAGCTTTAGATAGTGGTTATCCATCCAGCTCTGGATGTCACTCAGGCAAGCAGAGATACGGGCAGAAACCTGTGTATCAGATGGTGGGAACGAGATGAAGAGTTGGGTATCATCCTCATAGCAGTGGTAGGATAGCCCACACCCACTTTGTTTTGATTTGTCAAAACAGAAATTGTCATGGCAGCCATAAGTGAAGGCAATTTGCAGTATTTTTAAAATGTATTTACAAATATGTTTTTATCTTTGGAGTTTGGAGATCTGTGGTTTAGAGCATGTGTAGTTTGAGGAAGAAAAAGATTGAATTGTGCTGTTCAGGGGCGGTTCTAGCATTTAGTAATACACATTGCTAATACAGGGTGGCACAGATGGTGCAGTGGGTAGCACAGCTGCCTCACAGCAAGGAGGTCCTGGGTTTGAATCCTGGTCGGCCGGGGCCTCTCTGTGTGGAGTTTGCATGTTTTCCCCGTGTCTGCGTGGGAACCCCCCTGTGATTCCTGTTTTGGCAAAAGCTCAGTTAGTTGATTATGACCAGATTCATTCCGCATTCGGTAATTATTTTTGTGATACAGTATAACAACAGTTAGGCAGTGAAGAGGCTTCTTCCCTCTGCGGTTTCTACTGCTAGCTGTTAGGGACCACCTCATGCATTTTTAAAGGAGCACTGGCACACTTGTTTCAGTTGAGATTATTTGGATGAAATGCTTAAAATATGTGGGTAGGCTGTTAGCTTTGGCTGCCTCGTCCTCCAATGTCTCTCTCCCTCATCCAATTCTTCTTCTGTAAATTTCGGTTAAAAACTCTAAGGTTGTAGTACTACATCAAAATAGAAAAGCTCATCCTCAAGTCAGAGTGGCCGTCATATCACTCAGGCTAGCCAAGTTAGGTTACCTGATATCTGTATGCTAACATGACCATATTTTCGTGGGAGTACGGCCGCTGAGAAGGAATTATGCATTATCCATTATGAGAAAAATACAAGTTTGTGTTTGCTTAATATTGTTTAATAACTACCATTTACTAAATGTAATTTGGAAATATGTAGTTTTCCAGAAAAGAAGAAAGGGGCACAAAACTGTGAGTCTTCAACCTTCCCAAACACTCACATGTCACCCCCCTGCTTACTTCCCTCCACTGGTTGCCTGTCATGACTTGCATCAAATTCAAAACATTGCTGCCTTCCTTCAGCCCCATCTTAGCACCAAAAAAATCATCAGACCCTACCCGCCTGCCAGACCTCTTCGTTCGGCCACCACAGGCCGTCTGGCGCCTCCTGCTCTCAGAAATTCCACCTACTGCTCACGACTACTGTCTGTTCTGGCTCCACGGTGGTAGAACGAACTCCCCGTGGAGTTCAGAACAGCAGAATCTCTTGCCATCTTCAAGCGCAGACTGAAGACACACCTCTTCAAGCTGTACCTCTCCCTGTCCCTCCCTACCTCCCAGGAAACATTAACTGTTGTCTTTAGTAGAAACCGATACTGCTTATGACCGCTAGGGGTTGTATCTTTTTTTTTTCAAACTTTATTTTCGGCCATCTCAATAGTTAAATGTCAACATTGCAAGTCCATTAGAAGTCAGCCTAATTGCCAAATTAAATATTTACATTTACATTGACATATTGCAGTACAACCTCACAGTTGCAGAAATCCCTGTAGTTTACATCCACTTTGTGAGTGATTGTGAGTCTTTTTCTTTTTTAAATGCATCGGTTAAATTATAATTCTTCATGTTTTCATCCCTCATCCCTATGGCTTCTGCCTGCCAGAATAGATTGGCATGTAGTCTGTAAATATGATGCTGTGAACAACTTTGTTACAGACCGGGTTGCGCACTCAACATTCTGTGGTCACGTATTATTTGGCTGATAGAATATAACACCGGGTCTATTTTACCATAGGCAACTGGCCTAATGATTTTACTTTCCAGGTCTCTGTACAATTTGATATACTTTTATGTAACGGTAAACTAGACTCCATAGTCTAGTTTCTAATCCCGGTGTGGCCACAATAAGATCTGCACAGCCATTGGGCCCTTGAACAAGGCCCTTAACCCTGCATTGCTCCAGGGGAGGATTGTCTCCTGCTTAGTCTAATCAACTGTACGTCGCTCTGGATAAGAGCGTCTGCCAAATGCCAAAAAAAAAGAAGAAAAAAAAGTAGTACGTCCTTTAAAGAGCTGGGCCCCTTTCCAAACAGAAATAAAATGCTTGCTTCACTTCTTTCCTCCAGTGACATACTGGTGATGGATCATGTGAGGGAGCCCTTAACAGAGGAGAGGAGCCATGGAGGGGGTCAGAGCGGATTCAATTTGGAATACCCTCGCACTTATTCTTCACTTCCCCAGAAAAAGGAAGTTTCTCGGATTGGCCTTTGAGGACAACACTTTATTTCTGCTTCATACAATTTATATAAATGCATTTGCCTGTACTCTACAATGATATCAAAAGCGCATCTTATTCATTTTAAACAGGTGTTATAACCATGTGCATGAGAGAATGTGTTGATTATGCAGTTACTCACCTCATGTTCACAGGGTTTGTGGCTTCATCAGAGGTTTCCTTTCCTGAGGCCTTTTTGGCCTTCACGCGCCTCATGTCACTCATAGCGAATTTTTAAGAGAAATGTAGTTCCTGGAAAGTAAAAAATGCACAGCCTTATTGTTCCCCTTCGTTACTAAAGGCTATATAAAATGGCTGGAACTTTTGCAGCTTTTAATTAATCTGCAGCGTTGCAGATTATTTAAATGCAACAAAAAGTAAATTCCAGGTCCAGCTAAATCAAAAGCAGCATTTGACACTGTTGATGTTCCTACTGTCTTCCCTGACTACCTTGGGGACTATTTGATCTATGACTCAAACAGGTGGCGACAATGCAAATTATGGTGGAAAAGATTTAATGGTGTACAACAAACAAACAAACTAAAAAAAAAAATGACCAAAAAGCCTTTTAGACAATCTCTTCTCAATCCAACT
The DNA here is from genome assembly GCF_963514075.1 of Conger conger. Classification (NCBI taxonomy): domain Eukaryota; kingdom Metazoa; phylum Chordata; class Actinopteri; order Anguilliformes; family Congridae; genus Conger; species Conger conger. The sequence continues at coordinate 78,664,752 of NC_083761.1, forward strand.
CTCTTAATTATAGGTTATCTGCAAGATGGAGGCTGGCACTTTCCCCACCCTGGAGCCAGTCCAAGTGATGCTGGTTTTTTGTGTGCTAACGTTAATTTACAAGGTACTGGTAAACAAAAAAACGTTAAAGCCTCATCCTTAATTTGTAAAGTCGACTAAACTAGACATGGATGTATAATTCTTGAAGGATATAGTGTTATGTTCCTGTGTTCTGTGTGTTAGTTTATCATTGTTTATTATCATCATTCTTGTAATTTATTATTTTCATATTCATGTCTGGTGTTCTGTTTATATTTGTTAGTCTTTGCACTCGTCTTCCCCTGTGATGTCTGAGTCTGAATGTTTTCTAGCCCAGTCACTCCCTTGTCTGCGTGCCCCACTATTCGGGTGTTTACGGTAGTTCCGGGGTTCAGTCTTCCTTCCAATCTTACATTCCTTACTTTCTGCTTTCTCTCCATTTCATGTTTGTACATAGCACTAATATACTAATCCCAACTAACATAGAATTTGTACAGGACTAATTATACTAACACAGTAATATGCTTGTCAAACTAACAAACTAACATTCACTAGTTTTGGGTATTTGTAATTTAAATCACTTAACTTACTTACTAATGCATCTCCAGTTTCAATTCTGTTCTGTAACTCCGCCTCCCTATTCTGACTTGCTTAGTTTCAGCGAAGTATTCGCACCTGTCTCTCTCTATCTCTGCATCTCCTGATTCTCTGCAATTGTCTACTCTCTAGTCCGGAGCCATTTGTATTACACGTGTGTCATTGTCCTACTACCCTTTCATGTGTCTCACCTGATGTTTATTTGTTAGACGGCCCTCACTCCCATGCACCGCCTAGTTTGTCTCATTCCCCTGTGTATTTATACCTGTCCTTTTCAGTTGCACGCTGCTAGTTCGTCTTGTCCTGTTTTTGTTTCCAAGCCCTTTATTCCTTCCCCCCAGTTCTAGCCCCTTGTTCCTTGCCCCTTTTCCTGAATCCTTGCCCCTTTTCCTGAATCCTTGCCCCTTTTCCTGAGTCCTTGCCCCTGTTGATTGGATTTCCGGTTTTGACCCCAGCCTGCTTCCCTGGACTATTCTTTCGTTGTTGTGGATTTCTGTACCTTTGCATTGTTGGACTGACTGACTGGTTTCTGACCTTGGCCTGTTTTGTGACTACACTCTGTCTGCCCCATCACCTGTGAGTAAACTTGCCATTTTCCACACCCCTGTGTCTGCTTCTGGTTCCTCTGTCCTCCCTGCCATAACATATAGATGGCTTTAGAGTTAAGCACAATGTTCTCACCTCAACATAATAAAGCTATTGAGCTCCAATGTTTGGCTTCAAAGTATGCCTAGGGTTGGGCTACCTAATAGCAAGGCCAGCTACATACATGAGATGGTATTTTCTCATTTTAATTATTGCCTGACTACCTGGTCTCAAACAGGAGTTGATATCTTAAGACCAGTTGAATCACTTTACAAACACTGAAAGTCCTGGACAAAAAGCCTAAAAAAAATATTTACCACCATTGTCACATTATTTTCAAGTATAATTTATTCTGTATGGACAGCTTTAAACAATATACAGATATGTGCCTTATATTTAAACGTGTTAATGGACTAGCACCTCCTCCTCTAAGTGTTTACATTACAATTAAGAATAAGGACTGGAGGTTAACAAGGTGAGTAACCAGAGGAGACTGTGTTGTTCTATACCAGGGGTCGGCAACCCGCGGCTCTGGAGCCGCATGCGGCTCTTCAGCCTCCTTGTAGTGGCTCCCTTTGGACATGACAGAAAAACATGAAAATGAATAACGGCTATTTCTTAATTTATTTTTTTATTTATATATTATTTTATTTTTGTTTATTTTGTTGCGCAGTTTTCTTGAAGTTCAAGGAGATACTTTAACATCGAATTTTAAAAATGTTTTTATAATTTGTCGACTAAAATATGCGTCACATCGACGTCTATCTATATCTATAGCCCTCGCCTTTACCTGCAGGCGGCTTCTTGAGTGTGCGACCCCTCCGGTGAGCTAGCCATGAAAAAATCCCCAAAAAGAAAACTCTCAGAAGAAAATAGTTTAATTCTGCGTGGATAGTTTTTTTTGCGGGCGGCACGGATGGTGCAGTGGGTAGCACTGCCGCCTCACAGCAAGGAGGTCCTGGGTTCGAATACCCATCGGCCGGGGCCTCTCTGTGCGGAGTTTGCATGTTCTCCCCGTGTCTGCGTGGGTTTCCTCCGGGTACTCCGGTTTCCTCCCACAGTCCAAAGACATGCATGTTAGGCTGATTGGAGAGTCTAAATTGCCCATAGGTATAAGTGTGTGAGTGAATGGTGTGTGTGCCCTGCGATGGACTGGCGACCTGTCCAGGGTTTATTCCTGCCTTTCGCCCAATGTATGCTGGGATAGGCTCCAGCCCCCCTGCGACCCTGTTCAGGATAAGCGGGTTAAGATAATGGATGGATGGATGGATGGATGGATAGATTTGTTTGCCTTCACCGCCAACGACGCTGGCTTACCTGAGTGCTTAATATGTGGCGAGAAATTGTCAAACAACAAAAACGTTGAAAGACATTTTCAAAACAAGCACACAGCATTTGCTGAAAAGTACCCAACTGAAGATGAGCGAAAGAGAGCAATTTCGGAACTGCTACGGAAAGTTGAGCAGAGCAAACATACTTTCAAGAAGTGGGTCACCTCTCCACAGTCAACTACAGCTGCTAGTTTTGTGGCAGCTCAGGAGGGGGAAGCCGTTCAGAGACGGAGAGTACATGAAAGATTCGTTCATAAAAATATCAGAGACATCGACCCATCCCTGCTAAACATATCCGCATTCACAGGAGTAAGTCAGCCCGATCTTGAAATTGAACTGGCCGACATAGCGAATAAAGATTTATGGGTTTCCAAGTTCAAAAGCCTGACAGCGGATCTTGAGGAAGTCGCCCGTCAGAAGGCCACTCTCGCTAAAGAGCACAAATGGAGTGATATTGTAAACCTCCCCAAAGTCGACAAACTTATTTTTGAAACATGGAGTCCCATTCCCGACACGTATATCAACATGAAAAAGTACGCATTTGGAGTCCTGTCCATCTTTGGCTCAACATACTTATGCGAGCAAGTTTTCTCGAGCATGAACTTCATAAAGTCCAAATGTCGCTCCCGCCTCACAAATGAGCCTACAGTCCTGTGTGAAGATCAAAGTCACATTAAACAGGTGAGAACAATAACATTTATTTTTCAGAAAAAAACATTTATTTCAGACCCGGAGCTGATGTAGTTTTTTTTTTTTTTGTATGTTCAAGTGCTTCGATTGATTGCTGGCTGAGAAAGAAACCCGAAGAGGATGAGAGCACACTGAAATGGACTTGTCACAAACGTTCCTAATTTTATGTTTACTTTTTTAAAGCTGCTAAGCTGCGGCTAAATGTTTTATTTATATTAAAGTGGGCTTTATTTAAATTTTACAAAATATTGGAAGGACTCAAATAGGCCTGTATAGTTCACTGTTAAATTTATTTCAAAGTAGGCCTACACATGCACACTGCACTTCTGTTGTATTGTATTCTGTTGTATTGTATTCTGTAACAGGTAAAATTAAAAAAAGATTAAAACCTTTAAAAGTTTATAAGCTGTGTTATGTTTTGCGGCTCCAGACTATTTTTCTTTGGTGGAAGAGAGGGCAAAATGGCTCTTTTGATAATAAGGGTTGCAGACCCTATACAGACACAGTACATTTGTCAGAAATTACCTATTGAACCTTTCATTTGTTAAATTGAATAAACCAGACATGGATGAAGGATATAGATGGCTTTAGAGTTAAGCACAATGTTCTCACCTCAACATAATAAAAAATATAAGGCTATTGAGCTCCAATGTTTAGCTTCAAAGTATGTCTAGGGTTGGGCAGGTCCCAGGGCCACTCATCATGACAGGAGCATGTCATGATCTACCTAATGGCAAGGCCAGCGAGCTAGTTTAAATACAAAGTCTCTAATCTGGCTCCATATTAAAACAGCTTGCCATAGTCAACGCTCTGCGTTCAAAGTGAACCTGCATGAAAATAACTAAAAATGAAAGTCTTTTCAGTTTTAATTATAAATCATTGTAACGGTATTTGTGAAGTGCATGTGCATTTACAGTCTAACTTTAACAGAGTATACATTTTAGTTTCAACACACTAAGCAGGGGCGTAGATTTAGGGGACTGACAGGGGGGACATGTCCCCCTCAATATTTAGAAGAGGTGAATTTGTCCCCCCCAAAACATAATGAATGATAACCTCCTCAATACAGGTAAAAATAACAGCACAGAGGGTCTAAACGCTTAGATATCCTTCTTACCTATTTTACAATTATTTCATACACCTTTCATATCAGGTGCGTTAAAGTTCAGCAAACAGGCGAACGTTTGCGAACAATTAAAACATTTTCCGTTAGCATTCTGTTCGCTGTGTTCGCAAACGGTCTGAAAGATTTGCGGAGAACAATGAGGAAGCTGGACAGAGGGAAATGTGAAGATTTACATAAATAAAATTAATTTACACAATAAATTGATGCAGAAGAGGAGCAAATCGGTTCATAAAAATTCACCAGAATGCAGGAAATTAAGTGAGAGATGCCCCCACACTCCCCCGCTTAATGTGTCCCGCTCAATGTTGAAATGAAACCTACGCCCCTGACACTCAGTATTAGTAAACAGTACTACTCAAAATCATGAGATAATAGAAACTAATTTATATTCATGCATTTAAGATCACTTAACCGCAGGTCAGCCACCTATTACTTGCTCATCCTCAATTTGAATTAAACCACGTGGCCATGCCCGGGAGCGAAGAACCAACCGTCCTGCATCTACCCCTGAGCTACTTGTCACATGAAATTTATTACATTCAGCGTAATCATTATTTTGGCCATCTTAGGCTAATTCCATACCTTATCGTTTCATAAACGGCGACCAATCCTTCTACCTTAGCTTCTCGTTCACAGACAGGACTTTATTTCCGCGCAGCGCTCACTAGTCTCACTGCGTGTTTTCTGGGGACCACTGGCCAATCAGAGGGGAGTACGGACTGTTGTCGGGTGGCATTTAGAATTATAGGTTTCAACAAGTTTTTCTTACGCTTCAGAAACGCGTTTACTGATTTCTACAAGACAGAATTATTACAGTGAATAGTTCTCGGCCTCAGCATGCTCCGTTAAATTATATATTACAATTTTGCTAACAGTGAACCTGCCTGAAGGCATAAAACTGAAAATATAAATCGAAGGTCTTCTTTTCAGTTTTAATTATAAATCATTGTAACGGTATTTGTGAAGCGCATGTGCATTTACGGTTTCACTTTACCAGAGAATACATTTTAGTTTCAACACACAACGCAGGGGCGTAGATTTAGGGGGCTGACAGGGGGGACATGTCCCCCTCAATATTTAGAAGAGGTGAATTTGTCCCCCCCAAAACATAAAGAATGATAACCTCCTCCTCAATACAGGTAAAAATAACAGCACAGAGGGTCTAAACGCTTAGATATCCTTCTTACCTATTTTACAATTATTTCATACACCTTTCATATCATTATTTCATGATAGTGTAGTGAGTCTAGAGTAAGTAGCTATCACGCTTGTTTTTGCTTCAGTGTTTCTGAATGAGAGTATCTGCGGATGAAACGCTAACGTTATCTAGTTTATAACTTGGAGAACCCCCAGACCCCCCGCTTAATGTGTCCCGCCCAATGTTGAAATGAAACCTACGCCCCTGACACTCAGTATTAGTAAACAGTACTACTAAAAATCACGAGTTAATAGAAAGTAAAATTCATGCATTTAAGATCACTTAACCGCAGATCAGCCAGCTATTAGTTTATAATCCTCAATTTGAATTAAACCACGTAGCCATGCCCGGGAGCGAAGAACCAACCGTCCTGCATCTCCCCCCGAGCTACTTGTCACATCGAATTTATTACATTCAGCGTAATCATTATTTTGGCCATTTTAGGCTTAGACAATACAATTCCATACCTTATCGTTTCATAAACGGCGACCAATCCTTCTACCTCCGCTTCTCGTTCACAGACAGGACTTTATTTCCGCGCAGCGCCCACTAGTCTCACTGCGTGTGTTTTCTGGGGACCACTGGCCAATCAGAAGGGAGTACAGACTGTTGTCGAGCGGCATTTAGAATGATAGGTTTCAACAATTTCTGCTAGACAGAATTATTACAGTGAATAGTTCTCGGCCTCAGCATGCTCCGTTAAATTAAATATTACAATTTTGCTAACTTCTTTTCAGTTTTAATTATAAATCATTGTAACGGTATTTGTGAAGCGCATGTGCATTCACGGTTTAACTTTACGAGAGTATACATTTTAGTTTCAACACACTACGCAGGGGCCTAGATTTAGGGGGTGGGGGGGACATGTCCCCCTCAATATTTAGAAGAGGTGAATTCCCCCCCAAAAACATAATGAATGATAACCTCCTCCCGAATACAGGTAAAAAATAACAGCACAGAGGGTCTAAACGCTTAGATATCCTTCTTACCTATTTTACAATTATTTCATACACCTTTCATATCATTATTTCATGATAGTGTAGTGAGTCTAGTGTACGTAGCTATCCCGCTTGTTTTCGCTTGAGCGTTTCAGAATGAGAGTGTCTGCGGATGAAACGTTAACGTTATCTAGTTTATAACTTGTGCCTGAAGTTATCTGAGGTGCGTTAAAGTTCAGCAAACAGGCGAACGTTTGCGAACAATTAAAACATTTTCCGTTAGCATTCTGTTCGCTGTGTTTGCAAACGGTCTGAAATATTTGCGGCGAACAATGAGGAAGCTGGACTGAGGGAAATGTGAAGATTTCGATTTAAAAGCCATCGAACAGTCACTATATTTATTGGTAGCCTACCTGAATGATGTCTTTTCCTTTACATAAATAAAATTAATTTACACAATAAATTAAATTATTGTGCTTAATGTGCCCCCCCATGTTGAAATGAAACCTACGCCGCTGACACTAAGTACTAGTAAAAAGTAGCTACTTAAAATCATGAGTTAATAGAAAGTAATTTATATAATTAACGTCACTTAACCGCAGATCAGCCACCTATTACTTGCTAATCCTCAATTTTAATGAAACCACGTGGCCACGCCCGGGAGCGAAGAACCAACCGTCCTGTATCTCCCCCCCGAGCTACTTCCATCCATCCATCCATTATCTGAACCAGCTTATCCTGAACAGGGTCGCAGGAGCCTATCCCAGCATACATTGGGCGAAAGGCAGGAATACACCCTGGACAGGTCGCCAGTCCATCGCAGGGCACACACACCACTCACACACTCACACACTCACACACTCATACACTCATACACTCATACACTCATACACTCACACACTCATACCTACGGGCAATTTAGACTCTCCAATCAGCCTAACCTGCATGTCTTTGGACTGTGGGAGGAAACTGGAGTACCCGGAGGAAACCCACGCAGACTCCACACAGAGAGGCCCCGGCCGACGGGGATTCGAACCCAGGACCTCCTTGCTGTGAGGCGGCAGTGCTACCCACTCCACCATCCGTGCCACCCCCCCTGAGCTACTTGTCACATCAAATTTATTACATTCAGCGTAATCATTATTTTGGCTATTTTAGGCTTAGACAATACAATTCCGTACCTTATCGTTTCATAAACGGCGACCAATCCTTCTACCTTAGCTTCTCGTTCACAGACAGGACTTTATTTCCGCGCAGCGCTCACTAGTCTCACTGTGTGTGTTTCCTGGCGGCTACTCGACTACTGGCCAATCAAAAGGGAGTACGGACTGTTGTCGGGCGGCATTTAGAATTATCTCCCTATATGACTGGAAATATCCTCAAAATGAAAAGGGACAGTCTGGACTTTAACCTCACAAATGCCCACTAGCAACACGGACAGATAATTCTGTTCAGAACAAACTCTAGAGAAATGACATAAATCAAAGTGTTTTTGCAACGACTACAACCAGGGTCGCTACTGTATTAAACAATCTCAACAGCTGTCTTATGTTGTAGTGTTTAGCTTTTAGGCAAACTAAGCAGTGGGTACATTTAGGGGTAGGAAAAGGTGAGCATTGAATGGCCTGTTCTCATCAATGCATTGTGTCATCTTCCATGAAGAAACTGAAACAGGCATAAAACTTGTTATTTTGAAAGTGGTTAACATATTCGCCCTGCGAGAGGAGAAACAAAACAGGAAGTGGGTTGTCAGGGTTTTCCATTTCACATTCAAATTAGCACGCAACCAGAGTTCCTGTGTTCTGTCTGTTAGTTTATCATTGTTTATTATTGTTATTCTTGTTATTTATTATTTTTCATATTCATGTCTGGTGTTCTGTTTATAGTCATTAGTCTTTGCACTCGTCTTCCCCTGTGATGTCTGAGTCTGACTTTACTAGCCCAGTCACTCCGTTGTCTGCATGCCCCACTATTCGGGTGTTTACGGTAGTTCCAGGGTTCAGTCTTCCTTCCAATCTTACATTCCTTACTTCCTGCTTTCTCTCCATTTCATGTTTGTACATAGCACTAATATACTGATCCCAACTAACATAGAATTTGTACAGTACTCGTTATACTAACACACTAATATGTTTGTCAAACTAACAAACTAACATTCACTAGTTTTGGGTATTTGTAATTTAAATCACTTATTTAAATCACTTTATTCACAGAATAACCTGCTGGACCCCCACCAGTCCGGCTTCAGACCTGGCCACTCGACGGAGACTGCACTCCTCTCTGTCAATGAGTCCCTTCAGGCTGCACAAGCAACCTCTCTCTCCTCTGTCCTGATCCTTCTTGACCTCTCTGCGGCGTTCGACACAGTCAACCACTCCATCCTCTTAGCCTCCCTGGCATCTACAGGGATCTGTGGCACAGCCTTAGAGTGGATCAAATCTTATCTCTCTAGCCGGTCCTCCCAGGTGTCCTGGGCTGGAGGAGTGTCAACCCCTCGCCCCCTTGTTACAGGAGTCCCCCAGGGCTCAGTCCTCGGACCCCTCCTCTTCTCCATCTACACAAGATCCCTTGGCCCCCGTTATCTCTGCTCATGGCATCTCCTATCATTGTTATGCCGATGACACCCAACTCTTTCTCTCCTTCCCCCCATCAGACACACAGGTCTCTACCTATATCTCCACCTGCCTGAGAGACATCCAGAGCTGGATGGGCAACCACCATCTAAAGCTCAAGCCAGGTAAGACGGAGGTAATCTTCATCCCTGCTTTAACCTCTCCCTTCTCTGATTTCTCCATCTCACTAGGGAATACAACAGTGACCTCATCCCCTAGTGCAAGAAATCTTGGAGTGGTGATCATCGCTACGGTGACCTGGGCATGCAGGTTCTTCCTGTACAACATCCAGAGAATCCAACCCTTTCTCACCACCTACTCCACTCAGCTCGTTGTACAAGTCCTGCCTGGACTATTGCAATTCTCTGCTGGCTGGCCTTCCAGCATCTGCCATCAGACCCCTACAACTGATCCAGAATGCTGCAGCCCGTCTAGTATTCAATGTTCCCAGACATTCACATGTCACCCCCCTGCACAGCAACCTCCACTGGCTGCCTGTTATGGCTCGCATCAAATTTAAAACTTTGGTGCTCGCATACCAGGCAGTTAAGGGATCAGCCCCTGTATATATTCAATCCCTTATCAAGACCTATACACCAACAAGACCCCTTCGTTCTGCCACTTTGTGCCGTCTGGCGCCTCCCCCTCGCCACACCTGCACTTCACGCTCACGATTGCTGTCTGTCCTGGTCCCACGGTGGTGGAATGACCTCCCGGTGGATGTCAGAACGGCAGAGTCTCTGACCTCCTTCAAGCGCATACTGAAGACCCATCTCTTCAGGCTACACCTTTCCCTCCCCAACTCACCACCATGATTAGCCTTAGACTGTAATGGCACTTATGTATAGATAGTGTTACTTGTATAGGTATTGTTGTTTTTATTGGCTGTTGTATTGTTGTATTCTAGCTGCCAACTGTGGTATGCTAGTTTGAAAGTTGATTGTACTCTTCAAGGGTTCTGATTTCTGTATGTTTACACTAGGACTCGGAACTGTACTGTCCTCTCAGGTCCTCTTTGCACTTGTTCTTGTGTTTGATTTGCACTTTTTTGTACGTCGCTCTGGATAAGAGCGTCTGCTAAATGCCATGTAATGTAACGTAATGTAATGTAACTAACCTTTTCCTTTTCAGTTCCACGCTGCTAGTTTGTCTTGTCCTGTTTCTTGAGTCCCGAGCCCTTTATTCCTTCCCCCGGTTCTAGCCTCCTTGTTCCTGAGTCCTTGCCCTTGTTTGTCTGTATTTCCAGTTTTGACCCCTGCCTGCTTCCCTGGACTATTCTTTGCTTGTTTTGGTACCTCTGTCTTGTTGGACTGACCCCCTTGGCTTGTTTTTTGACTCCGCTCTGTCTGCCCCTTCGCCTGCTAGTAAACTTGCCATTGCTTTTGGTTCCTCTGTTCCCCCCAGCGTAACAGAGACCAGGGACTCATCTGACTACTAAGTGTAAATGCAATGTGGTTAAGTCATATCTCGATACCATCTAGATACATGAAGACACATGGCCAGGTGCAAACGAGGCCGATGACTCCCCCGCAAACCAACAAACCGGTTTTAAAATAAACTTTCATTTTCACTTCATCCAGATGGAAACCCCCATGCAAAGGAAGGGAATAAAAAAACCCTTCTTTATCTAGAATAGAATAGAATAGAAATAGAATAGAATAGCTTTATTGTCATTGCACAGTACAGAGCAATGAAATTACAGTTGACAGTTTCATCCTGTCCAAGAAACATACAGAGGCCATTTCGTGGCCAACATGGGGAGGGAGACAGGAGCAGGAGAACTATCATTAGATAAGAAAGAAACAATGGGGGGAGATGAGGGAAAAAAATACAACTCCCCAAACTGGGCTCCTTTAGGGGGGCCCAGTGTGGGATTAGGGAAAAAAACCTCGGCACATAAGCAAACAATTAAACATCACAACAAGAAAACTCGAGACATGCACATTTTGGTATTGGGAAAGGTCTCAGGGAAGGGAGGTGTCACAGCTCAGACACTAGGGGGGAGCGCACAGCCCACATGGCGCAACGCTCAACTCTTCAGCAGACTGCTCTATGATAGGGAAAGACTTGAGGGGTCGACTAAGGCATTGAATCCAAGGGTGTGTGTGCGTGTGTCTTTGTGTATGTGTATGTGTGAGCCTCTGTACTTCGTCACCGCCCAGACCAACAGTGTTCTCTATCGGTGGTGAGGATTGGAGACAACCTTGAGTCCCAAGAGGTGAAGTCCACAGGAGGAGTAGGGAGGAGAGGGGTGGGGTTTGGGGGATGGGCTGAGCAGCTGTCTGCATACCATCCAGGAGAGTAGAAATCGGCTGTCCAAGGCCGAAGCGGGGGAGCCAATGAAGATAAGCTTGTTTGGGTTGGGCCGACTCTGCAGTTTTCTGCCTGCCTTAAAGTCTCACTGGTTCTCTCGGTCCAAATTAGCCGAATGTGATGGCCCATTCCGAGTCGGTCCAATCCCCTTCTCCAAGTTGTTATCCATCTTGCGAGTGAGGCGATGCAGTTCGCCTATCACTTGAGTCTGAGTGTTCATGATCCGACACATTCCCTCAGAGACGGGCAGCTTCCCAATTGCCAAAACTGCTGCCAACGCCTTTCGAACTTTGCAATCAACCAGGAACCCGCCAAATCCAAACAGAAGGAAACCTGTTATCATAATCCCAATTATGTACGTCTTCAATATCCTCCACGGAAAGGATGGACAGACACACGACCCTCGGTACCTCATACGAGTCCATCATGTATCCGGCTGCATGCGTTCCATCGGGGCAAGCGGGTTCTCCCTTACCCATTTTTCTCGTCGAGAAAATTTGATCAATTGCATTGAGAGACCAGCTGATCAGATCCATAATTTCAGTTTTCGGAAAGAGATGGAGAGAGAGGCTCAGAGTTACAGGTTCAGACAGAGACTACACAAGGACAAGAGCAAAGCAGGAGAGATAAGGGCAGAGAGAGAAAGAAAATGCGACCACCTCCGTCGAGAGTAGCAGAAGAAAAATCTACCTTATCTTGTCACATTTCATGTTTGTCACGTCATGTTTCATGTCTAGTTATTGTCTTAGTTATTTTATTGTCATGTCACATATTCTGTTAATCTAGTCTCACCACGTGTTTATGTTTTATTTCTTCATTCATTCATTATTCATAACCCACTTATCCTGAACAGGGTGACAGGGAGGCTGGAGCCTTTCCCAGCATACATTGGGCGAAAGGTAGGAATATACCCTGGACAGGTCGCAAGTCCATCGCAGGGCACACACACCATTCACTCACACTCATACACTCATACACTCATACACTCATACCCACAGGCAATTTAGACTCTCCAATCAGCCTAACCTGCATGTTTTTGGACTGTGGGAGGAAACCAGAGTACCCGGAGGAAACCCATGCAGACATGGGGAGAACATGCAAACTGCACAGAGAGGCCCCAGCCGACGGGGATTCAAACCCAGGACCTCTTGCTGTGAGGCAGCAGTGCTACCCACTGCACTGTCCGTGCCACCTCTTTTATTTCTTGTTACGTTTAATTTTCATGTTTACTTGTTATGATATATTTTCTAGTCTTGTCATGTTATATCATGTCACGATTTATGTTGTTTCTTGTTATGTTTCGTTCATTGTTTAGCATACACATTTGTGTCTTTCTGCAAACCTTGCATTCATACTTTCTCCCTTTCTGTCACTCTTGCTTCCCTAATTGTTTAAATTTCCCTTGTCTTCTTACTAATCTACTAACATTAGATCAGGATTGGGTAATACTAACATTCTAACCATGTGTTCATGTTTACCTTACGTTTCTTGTGCATGTCATTTAGTAATTTTCTAACGCTAGGGCAGGATAGGTTTATTACTAACGATTACTAATTATCTTGTTAACTTGTCAATCCTCCACACCTGATTTCCATTCTCATGCTGCTCTCAAGCTAATTGTCTGCTCCAGTCTACACCTGCATACAAGCTCAGTTCCATGTCATGTCTTTTGCAATTGTTGCCCCCCTGTTTGTCAGTGCACTTTTGAGCGGTTTTGTCAAGCCATTAGCTACCTGTTATGATCCAAGCCTGTTTATTGACCAAAGATTATTGACTTCTGTTTTGTTGACCATTGCCTGCCTGTACCATGACTTTGCCTGCTGTCTTTGTGCTTTTGCCTCGCGGAGCGGACTTCGGTCTTGACTCACCATCATTGACCCCGAGCCTGCCTGCCTTCCGTCTGCACTACTGCCCCGCTGACAGCTTTCCTGGCTACTGGACTTTTTTTGCTTGGTGTACCGATTCCAAGACTGCCTTCTCCCTCGGTACTGTACTTTGGTTTTGGCTGGATTTCAGGTGTATGAACTTTGCTTGTTTTTTGACTACGCTCACTGGACATTCCCTGAATAAAGCCCTGACAGGACTTGCATCCCTTTTGTTGTGCATTTTGGGTCCAACCCCCTTGCACCCATCTCATATCTGGAGCCTACTCTGTGCTGCTGAATAGAACATGTACAATGCAAACAAAGTTTGTTGTACAATAAAAATGGTTTGATTATTTTCAGGTTAGTTGCTTTGTGTCTGCATGACCTCAACATGACATTGTTTTCCCACATATAATGCAGAAAAATGGCAAGGTGTTCCTGTTGGGTTGTAGAAGCAATCCATACAACAGAGGACTCATGATACGTGTCCGTACCAGTGGGGGTTGGGGCACATTCGACACATGCCGACCTCATGGGTCTTTAACCAGGTTCCACTGCCTTAATGTCGCAGCCTGCCCCTCGTTCAGTGAGCTGGTATTTGGAGTGACTCATTCATAGATTAAGTCCCTATAGTGTGGGGACCAAGGTCACCATGGCCATAGTCAGGATGATATTTGTCTCTTTCTCAGTCAGCTTGGTGTCTTGCAGGCTGACTGTGTTGCAGAAGGGGGCTGAGCCTTGGGGGTGCGCTGAGGGGTTGTTGGTCTGTGTGTTGGGGAGGGGCTCTCTGGCTCTGGAGAGCATCAGAATGAGCCTGCAGGTGAGCAGGGGGGCGGGCTGTGGTTTGGAGGGCAGTGGTGGGAGGGTGTGTCAGTACCTGTGCACTGGTCAGCACAGGGTGTGTATGTATGTGTCTGTTGCTGTTCTGTGGTGCCGGTCTCCTTTCTCACACAGGCCAGCTGGGCTCTCAGATTCTGTGTCTCCGCACGACTGATGACAACTGAGGCCTCGTTTTGTGTAGAACCACGTGATCGGTTGGGTTGGAGTTTCAGGCACTCCCAGGTTCGGGCTGCAGATAATGTAGTGGGGGCGACATGGCTCAGGCAGTAAGAGCAGTTGTCTGGCAATCGGAGGGTAGCCGGTTCGATCCCCCGCCCGGGCTGTGTCAAAGTGTCCCTGATGAAGACACCTAACCCCCAAATGCTCCTGACGAGCTGGTCGGTGCCTTGCATGGCAGCCAATCGCTGTCGCTGTCGGTGTGTGATTGTGTGTCTGAATGGGTGAATGAGAAGCATCAATTGTACAGCACTTTGGATAAAGGCGCTATATAAATGCCAAACATTTACCATTTTACATTTACCCACTTTAACTCGTGGGTTGTCGCACTGGTTGTGGCTGCTGAGAGTGTCTCCAGGTACACCTACTTTTACTGCCAAATTGAGGCCACACAGTTTCCCTCTTTAATATTTTATGATATTTTTGTCTTATACAATCACAATATGAAAACCTTTATTTTTGTTTGGGGACAGATGGGGAACTTTTGGGAGAGGGGTGAGCGGACCAATTTTACACTGGGCCAGTGTATGCTTTGGGTAGCAGAGGATTAGATCAACTAGGGACTTGCAGGGAAAGTGGAAAAGAAAATATTAATGTGTGGAAATTTAAGCTCATAGCAGAACATGAGAAGGGTCTTACGCCCCCAGCTTCATACAATGCAGTGCTCTTTGAAAATGTAAAACAAGCTTGTAGTGGAGGTGAGACTATTATCATGGGCGACTTCAATTACTCCACTATTAATTGGGAATTGGTGACAAGACAAGGAAAATCTTTTTTGCCACAGTATGTCAGTCAGCCTACAAGAGATAAATCAATTCTAGATCTGGTGTTATGTAATGATTCTGACAGAATTTGCATTATAGAGGAAAGGGTGCCTCTTGGTACACTTAGTTTGGGAAATTAAGTCGAGGATAAGGAGGGCAAATGTTCTGCATTCAAAGAAATCACAAGGGCCATAAACATAAAACATAATTGATGTCTGGGTTCAGTTTAACAGGTTATAACAAAACAAGGAAATATAGACAGTTATACACTCAGTGAGCACTTCATTAGGTAGACCTGTACACCATGTTGTTAATGCAAATATTCAATCATGTGACGGCAACCAAATGCATAAAATGCAGACATGGTCAAGAGGTGATTTGTCATTTGAATAAATGTTATCTAAGTGACATTGACCGTGGAATGATTGTTGGTGTCAGATATGGTGATTTGAGTATCTCAGAAACTGCTGATCTCCTGGGAACAATCTAAAATTAGCAGAGAATGGTGCGAAAAAAAGGCGGCACGGATGGTGCAGTGGGTAGCACTGCCGCCTCACAGCAAGGAGGTCCTGGGTTCGAATCCCCGTCGGCCGGGGCCTCTCTGTGTGGAGTTTGCATGTTCTCCCCGTGTCTGCGTGGGTTTCCTCCGGGAACTCCGGTTTCCTCCCACAGTCCAAAGACATGCAGGTTAGGCTGATTGGAGAGTCTAAATTGCCCATAGGTGTGAGTGTGAGTGTGTGAGTGAATGGTGTGTGTGCCCTGCGATGGACTGGCGACCTGTCCAGGGTGTATTCCTGCCTTTCGCCCAATGTATGCTGGGATAGGCTCCAGCCCCCCTGCGACCCTGTTCAGGATAAGCGGGTTAAGATAATGGATGGATGGATGGATGGATGGTGCGAAAAAGAAAAAAACATCCAGCGAGGAGCAGTTCTGCGGGCAAAAACGTATTGTTAATGAGAAGACTTATTTTTTCCCTCACTACGAGCTCCTGGCAGTCAAGCTTCACGTTCAAGCCTGTTTTCCATTCTGGTTCCTCAGTGGTGGAATGACTTGCCTACCACTGTCAGGTCAGCAGAATCCCTCCCCCTATTTTGACGCAGACTAAAAACACACCTTTTCAAACTGTACCTTAATCCTCCCTCCTGATCCCCCCCCTTCCCCCCCTTTTCCGATATCCCTCTTGTCTACCCCCAAAAAATTACAATGACTTGTATTTTTCGGTTTAGAACTAGTTTTACTAGTTATGAATGTGATGCTTTAGCTTGTCGAAGAACTTATGCACAGGATTAAAAGCGTCTGCCAAATAACTAAAATGTAAAATGTAAATGTAAATACTTAATAAAGTGCTACAGTACTGTGCAGACGTCTTAGGCACTCTAGACTTTATTATATACATGTTTATTTTTTTGTGAGTGTTAGTATAAAAGAACACATTTGAGATTACCAAATATTCATTTTCCAAAATAAAATTTTACAGAGACATTTTTGTATATAATTTAAAAAAGTAACATATTACTGTAAGCAATTGATTACTTTTGACATAACTTGATCAAGGCTGTCTGAGATCAGAAGCAAGGAGCCAACCAAAGTCTGCAGAAGAACTGTGGCAAGTTCTCCAACATGCTTGGATCAACCTCCCTGCTGATTTTCTAATAGAACTGCAGGACACCATTGGAGAATTGATGCTGTTTTGAAGACAAAGGGTGGTCACACCAAATATTGATTTGATTCAGTTCTGCCAAATTACTAAAATGTAATGTAAAATGTGTAGTACATTTATTTAGGACCTTTCATTGAATTATTTTATGTTATGCAGGTGCCTAAGACTTCTGCTCAATACTGTATATATACAGTGTCACGTTTCATGCTTGTAATGTTTTATGTTTAGTTATGGTCTTGGTTATGTTATTGTCATGTCAAGTATTATGTTAGTCTAGTTAATTGTAAGGTAACCATGTGTTCATGTTACCTTACGTTTCTTGTGCATGTAATTTACTAATTTACTAATGCTAGGGCAAGATAGGTGTAATGTACGGATCTGAGAACCCAAACGCAGACCACAGGATAGTCCGAAATCGTAGCCAGGAGATCCAATACAATGACAAAAACGAAAGGCAAAAGAATAGTCGAAAAACAGGCAAGGGGGTCAAAAATCCAGAAAATCAAAATCAAAAACCAGAAAAGTAGAAAGGCAAACAAAACAAAAAGGCAAGGCAGGCTCGGAAATCAAAAGGCAAAGGACAATGCAGAGACTCAGGTTTAAATACATGAGGGGAGGTGACAATCGAGGCGGGGCTGGGAAAAAGGTGGGCTAAACAAATAGACAACAGGTGGGGAAACATAATAGGGTAATAACATAATAACGGGAGGGAGATGAAAATGCCGACTGGATGCACATAACAAAACATGTAAAACATACGGCTCCGGATTAGGGAGTAGACATTTGAATAGTTTGAAGACGTAGTGATAGTTAGAGACAGGTGCGAACACTTCGCTGAAACTAAACAAGTAATCAGGGATAGCATAGGGAGGCGGAGTTACAGAACAGTGGAGAAATACTAAGAGATTGCGTTAGTGAGTTAGTTACGTGAATATTTCTAAACTACCCAATAAAAGTGATTGTTAGTTAGTTAGACAGACAGTAAGTGCATTAATCGGATTAGTACTGTACAAAACCTAGATTAGTAGTAGTTAGTAAGAATCATGCTTTACAACATTTAACTACCAAGAAAAAGCAGGAACTAAGAATCGCGAGTTTTAGAAGGAATGTTGAAAACCCGAAAACTACCGTAACCACCTGAATAGTGGGACACACAGACAGGGGAGTGACTAGACTGGTAAACATTCAGACTCAGACATAACAGGGGATGACAAATGAGAACTGTAATGGAAAATACTAACCAATTTCAAAAATGAAGAAATAACAATAAACATAAATACACACAGGACAAATACAGGAACATTACAATAGGTTTATTACTAACGATTACTAATTACCTCGTTAACTTGTCAATCCTCCACACCTGATTTCCATTCTCTTGCTGCTCTCAAAATAACTGTCTACACCTGTCTACACCTGCATATGAGCTCAGTTTCATGTCAAGTCTGTGTGAAATTGTTGCCGCCTGTTTGTCAGTGCACCTTTTGAGCGTTTGTCGACCCGTTATGATCCAAGCCTGTTTATTGACCATTGTTTATTGACATCTGTTTTGTTGACCATGCCTGCCTGTACCACGCCTGCTGTTTTTGTGCTTTTGCCCCCCGGAGCAGAGGTCAGTCTTGACTTTTGCACCGTCATTGACCCTGAGCCTGCCTACCGTCCACCTGTACTTCTGCCCCGCTGACAGCTTTCCTGGCTACCTGACTTCCCGCATGGTGTACCGATTATGAGACTGCCTTCTCCCTCGGTACTGCGCTTTGGTTTTCTGGCTGGATATTTACGTGTACGAACATTGCTTGTTTTTGACTATGCTCTCTGGACATTCTGGACAATAAAGCCCTGATGGGACTTTACTACACTACTGTTTTCTGAGTCGTGAATTTTGGGTCCAAACCCCCCATGCACCCATTTCATACAGTACTATGCAAAGGATTTAGGCAGGTGTAAAACAATACTGTGAATGCTTTCAAAAATACAAATGTTAGTAGTTTATCTTTATCAATTAACAAAATGCATGAACAGAAGAAGTGAATGAACAGAAGAAAAATCTAAGTCAAATCAATATTTGGTGTGACCACCCTTTCCCTTCAAAACAGCATCAATTCTTCTAGGTATACTTGCACACAGTTTTAGAAGGAACTCGGCAGGTAGGGTGTTCCAAACGTCTTGGAGAACTAGCCACAGTTGCTCTGTGGATTTAGGCAGTCTCAATGCTTCTGTCTCTTCGTGTAATCCCAGACAGACTTGATGATGTTGAGATCAGGGCTCTGTGGGGGCCATACCATCACTTCCAGGATAGCTTGTTCTTCTTTATGCTGAAGATAGTTCTTAATGACATTGGCTGTATGTTTGGGGTCATTGTCCTGCTGCAGAATACATTTTTACATTACATTATTGGCATTTGGCAGACGCTCTTATCCAGAGCGACGTACAACAAAGTGCGTACCCATAACCAGGGATAAGTTCGCTGAAAGACCCTAGAGGTAAGTACAATTTCAACTGCTACCTGTACAACAAAGAAAAGGACAAGGGCCTTTTTTTTTTTTTGGAACAAACAAACAAACAAACAAACAGAGCAAAAGTCACCAAAGTTAACGTTTGGGGCCAATCAGATGCCTCCCTGATGGTATTGCATGATGGATAAGCATCTGGCTATACTTCTCAGCATTGAGCAGACCATTCATTCTGCCCAAATCCCCAACTCCATTCGCAGAAATGCAGCCCCAAACTTGCAAGGAACCTCCAACTGCTTCACTGTTGCCTGCAGATACTCATTCTTGTACTGCTCTCCAGCCCTTCGGCAAACAAACTGCCTTCTGCTACAGCCAAATATTTAAAATAGAGAACCTGCTCCTGCAGGTTCAAACACAGGTTCCTGTGTTTTCGTGCATAGTTGATTCGCTTGGCCTTGTTTCCACGTCGGAGGTTCTCGTAATCTTTTGATTATATTATGTACTGTAGATGAAGAGATTTTCAAAGTCTTCGCAATTTTACGTTGAGGAATATTATTCTGAAATTTTTCCACAATTAGTAGACGCAGTCTTTCACAGATTGGTGATCCTCTGCCCATCTTTACTTCTGAGAGCCTCTGCCTCTCTAAGATGCTCTTTTTATACCCAATCATGTTACTGGCCTGTTGCCAATTAACCTAATTGCAAAATGTTCCTTTCTTTTTAGTACTACTTACTTTTCCAGCCTTTTATTGCCCCCGTCCCAACTTTTTTGAGATGTGCTGCTTCCATCAAATTCAAAATTATTATTATTATTTTTTTTATTTAAATATTTGATATGTTTTCTATGATCTATTCTGAATGGGTTCATGAGATTTGCAAATCATTGCATTCTGTTTTTATTTACATTTTACAAAATTCCCAACTTTTTTAGAATCAGGCTTGTATAGATCAAGATGACCTTTTTAAGCATTTTATCATATCCCACTGGGTCACACAACATTTTATTATATCCCAGTCCCACTTTTTCTGAAAATAAATTATACTTTTTGACAAAGAAACCTTTGCTTCAGAAAAATGTGATGAGGACGAATTTATATGATACTGTAAAGTAAAGTCTTTTTTGGTGTCAATGTGGGCCAGAAAAATTCTAATTTTAAACATACAATCTGCAGTCACAGCCACATTCGTGTGTGTGAATGCCACTGCTGACTCACGAGGGTGTAGACAACCACAGTTTCAGTCCTCTCAACCATGTGGTGTGGGGCGGCCAGTTGTGTAGTGGTTAAGGTAAATGATGTGCAAGGTCAGTGGTTCTAATAGCGGTCTAGCCACAATAAGATCTGCACTGCTGTTGGGCCCTTGCTTAACCCTGCATTGCTCTGGGGCAGGATTGTCTTCTGCTTAGCACAGTAGCTATACATCGCTCTGGATAAGAGAATCTGCCAAATGCCAATAATGTAATGTTATGGAATGGTGTCCCCAGCTTCTCCTTTTCACACTGCAAAGTATAGCCAAGCTCTCAGAGTGGCATCAGTGGAAGATCTTACCTATGTGGCTTTGACATACAATCCACCAGCACCCGATCAATCAGTGTCGTTCACTAGGGAGGGATGAATACATACCCCTACCTCAGTGAATCCTCCCATAAACTGACCGATGCAATCAGCAGCTATTGCCGGACTGTTCTGGATTCAATCTGAGGCATGCTGCCTTATATGAATGTTCCATGTAGAAGACCCAAAGGAAAGTCTTCTCTATGGTAAAAATGTGAATTTTTCCATGACAGTTTCATCATGAAGATGCTGCTGTGGTTTGTAGGAAAATCTCATATATTTTCATAACTGGCTTAAATTGACTATTATTACGATATTCATATTCATATGTGTAAAAAGAATTCCAAGCATTACGTGTGCATATTGAGTCAATGTAACAGTACAGTGTGCCTGTCAACCAAAGATTTAAATATAATCAGATCCATCAAAATCTTTACCACTTTTAACCTTCAAATTATGTTTGGAGGTGGCACGGATGGTGCAGTGGGTAGCACTGCTGCCTCACAGCAAGGGGGCCCTGGGTTCGAATCCTGGTCGCTCAGGGCCTCTCTGTGTGGAGTTTACATGTTGTCCCCGTGTTTGTGTGGGTTTCCTCCCACAGTCCAAAGACATGCAGGTTAGGCTGATTGGAGAGTTCCGGACTATTATCGGACGATGTGCAATTATTTAAAACCAAACAGAGTAGCCTATTGGGTTTCAGCACAAGCTAGGTTTGCTGTTTATCCATCCATCCATCCATCCATCCATTATCTGAACCTGCTTATCCTGATCAGGGTCGCAGGGGGGCTGGAGCCTATCCCAGCATACATTGGGCGAAAGGCAGGAATACACCCTGGACAGGTCGCCAGTCTATCGCAGGGCACTCACACACTCATACCTACGGGCAATTTAGACTCTCCAATCAGCCTAACATGCATGTCTTTGGACTGTGGGAGGAAACCGGAGTACCCGGAGGAAACCCACACAGACACGGGGAGAACATGCAAACTCCGCACAGAGAGGCCCTGGCCGACAGGGATTCAAACCCAGGACCTCCTTGCTGTGAGGCGGCAGTGCTACCCACTGCACCATCCGTGCCGCCCCGGTTTGCTGTTTATGAAGTACTTGTAAGGATGGTGAGCAGCTCACATAAAACTACTGGGCGTAAACAAAAACTGTAAAAGTGAAACCATTTTAAAAATGTGCTCTTGATCATGTAAGATATCATCTGCGTAACATGATTTTACTCATGATTTTGCAGAATGACGCAGCCACCCGTGAGATGATACTGCAAGTACCATTGAACATGGCGGCTCCATTGCTTGGATTGCGGCCACGCTATCGCTGGGGTTGCAGTCCTGCTGCTGCTCAGAGTGCTTCTCCTCTCATCATTACTCCTGCTCACACTCTCCATCTGCCAATGTCGGCTACTGCCTGCCAACACAGAAGAGCTCACCTTTTGTCCTTGTATTACTGCAAAAGCTCTGACTGTGATTACATAATTAAAGCAACTGTTGGTTCATCTGTAAAAACTATGTGTTCAACTGATCAATTAAGTTAATTTATTTTCATATTTTGGTGCTTTGCATAAGAATGCAAGATCTTTACTTTATTCCTAATGAAATAAATTGTGAGGATTGTTCCTTAGAAGTGTTAACCCTCTGGGTTCTGAGGGCAAAATCAGCAAAACTGGCGACTGTGTCATGCTCTGACATTTCTGTCATTTTAATCAACTTTATATATACAGTGATTCCAACATGTTTCATCCATTTGTTTTAAGCACAAACTCAGTGACAATAATCTGGCAATATTAAGTAGGTCAGAATCATATGTTGGTTGTAAATTGCTCACACAAATGAGCAATTTACAATTTAGAATCACACAAATTGTGACATGAAATTCGTTCTAGGTCTTGGGTATCAAAAGATGACAAAATATTGTAGCCAATTAGAAATATACAGTACTGTTAGTAAGTTGGTGTGAAAAATTCTGTAAAGTAAGAATGCTTTCAAAAATATAAATATTAATTATCAAAATATTTTTATATATCGAAATATTTTTATCAATGAATAAAATAAATAAAAATAAAATAAAATTGAGTGAACAGACGAAAACCACCCTTTTGTGAGGTTGAGGAGGTGCGGAGAGCCAGGTGCGACTAAGGGGTAATCCCTTGTAAGCGGACACACAAACGTGCCCGCCACTCAGACCCCGGGGGGTAGAGGAGACAGCTCTGAACTCGGAGACAACTCCGCACAAATAAAAGGAAGAGCCCCAAATACCAGCTCTGAAAATAAAAACTACCTTACAAAACCAGGGCGAAAATCACAACCAAAAATGAGTGTGTAAAGGCTAGCACTCCTACCCCGGACCGGGGAAAACCCAAAATAAAAGTACAACCCAGTATAAAAGACTGGGCGAACAAAAATAAAGACTCAAACCACACAAATCAAAATACAAAAAAAAATTAATTCTTTAATTCGTAGATCTTAGTTCAGAATTTAATATGGTACAGTCACATCTATGAATTAAAAAGCTGAATGACCTCAATGTCCACCCTCTAATTATATCTCTCTCAGCCTCTATTCTCTTTCTTTCCTCCTCTCTTCTGATATCTCTCTCAGCCTCCACTCTCTTTCTCTCCTCCTCTGTTCTGATCTCTCTCTCAGCCTCCACTCTCTTTCTCTCCTCCTCTGTTCTGATCTCTCTCTCAGCCCCCTCTGTTTCTCTCCTCCTCTCTTCTGATCTCTCTCTCTGCCTCCACTCTCTTTCTCTCCTCTGTTCTGATCTCTCTCCCTCAGCCTCCACTCTCTTTCTTTCCTCCTCTGTTCTGATCTCTCTCTCAGCCCCCTCTCTGTTTCTCTCCTCCTCTCTTCTGATCTCTCTCTCAGCCTCCTCTCTCTTTCTCTCCTCCTCTCTTCTGATCTCTCTCTCAGCCTCCACTCTCTTTCTCTCCTCCTCTGTTCTGATCTCTCTCTCAGCCTCCACTCTCTTTCTCTCCTCCTCTGTTCTGATCTCTCTCTTAGCCTCCACTCTCTTTCTCTCCTCCTCTCTTCTGATCTCTCTCTCAGCCTCCACTCTTTCTTTCCTCCTCTCTTCTGATCTCTCTCTCAGTCTCTCTTTCTCTCCTCCTCTCTTCTGATCTCTCTCAGCCTCCACTCTTTCTCTCCTCCTCTGTTCTGATCTCTCTCAGCCCCCTCTCTGTTTCTCTCCTCCTCTCTTCTGATCTCTCTCTCAGCCTCATCTCTCTTTCTCTCCTCCTCTCTTCTGATCTCTCTCTCAACCTCCTCTCTGTTTCTCTCCGCTTCTCCTCTGATTTCCATCTCATTCATTTTGATTTTGCGTTTTCCAAATATCACTGTATCAGCACAGTAATAATTACTCCAATTGATCCAACCACGACAGCCAAATTGCTCATCGCCTCTCTCTTTCTCTCCTCCTCTGTTCTGA
The DNA here is from genome assembly GCF_963514075.1 of Conger conger. Classification (NCBI taxonomy): domain Eukaryota; kingdom Metazoa; phylum Chordata; class Actinopteri; order Anguilliformes; family Congridae; genus Conger; species Conger conger. The sequence continues at coordinate 78,688,940 of NC_083761.1, forward strand.
TCTCTCTCTCAGCCTCCTCTCACTTTCTATCCTCCTCTGTTCAGCCTCCTCTCTCTTCCTCTCCTCCTCTGCTTGTATCTTTCTTTGAACCTGCTGGATCATCATAGTAGTGTGGTGGTATCCTTGCATGGTAAACAGCACTGTCTCAATCTTATCCAGAAGCTCTGTAACCTGAGTGCAGTTGTTCTTTTCTCTGTTGTTAAAGACATGATATCCGCCACCACAGCTGTTGATGAATTCCTGGAGCTCTCTGCTTTTTCTCAGAAACTCCTCCACTGGTGTTTTCAGCTCATCTCCTCCAGTGGAAAGCACCAATGAGTATTTCAAAGCGCCTTCTCCAAAATGATCCTGGATCCATTTTACAGTGCTCCTGTCTTCCAATGTGAATCTCCCCAGCCTGACCACTAGCAGGAAAAATTGGTTGACATTTTCATCCATTTCACGCTTGATTTCATCATTAGAAATAGATATGTCAAAGATCCCAGGTGTGTCAATCACAGTAACACTCCGCCCTTCCACCTCTGCACTATGTGTCTCACACCTTAAGGTAACAGCCACAGGGGAAACTCCCTCTTTAAACACCTCTCTCCCCAGGATGGTGTTTCCAGATGCACTCTTCCCTGCTCCAGTCTTGCCCACCAACATAATCCTTCCAGACTCTGTGAGAAAATACAGTGCAGGAGTTATTCATCATATCTCATAACTGAGATTAAAGTAGCCTGCAGCTGCACACAGAATTGTACAGTCCCCTCCAAAGGTATTGTTATACCTGTTGTATCAGACCACCCAATTTTAAGGTGAGCAGAAGTATTGGAACATGTGACTGACAGGTGTTTCTTGTTGCCCAGATGTGTCCTGTTTGATGTATTGGTTGTACAATAATAGCTCTGAATATCAACTCTTGGTTTTAGCCTTAGGTTGAAGACCGCATTTGTGTTAGAAAAGCTAAATCAACATGAAGACAAGACAGCTGTCTTTGTGAAAAAAGCAAGCCCTTTTGAAGCTTAGAAAAGAGGAGAAATCGATCAAAGCCTTGAGGATCGCTCGTACAACGATTTGGAATGTCCTGAAAAAGAAAGAAAACACTGGTGTACTGAGCAACAGACATCGAACAGGTCGACCAAGGAAAACAACAGCAGTTCATGATAGAAACACTGTGAGAGCTATGAAGAAAACCCCCCAATACATCAGTCAGTGACATCACAAAAAATCTCCACAGGGCAGGGGAGAAGTTCTCTCAATCAACTGTTCAAGAAAGACTTAGAGAGCAGCAATATACCTCAAGATATAAACCACTCATCAGCAGTAAGAATCAGAAGCCGATATTACAATTTGCAAAGAAGTAAAGAGATGAGCCAGAAAATTCCTGGAGCAAAGTTTTTTGGACTGATCAGACCAAGATTAACCTCTACCAAAGTGATGAAAAGGCCAGAGTGTGGAGAAAGAAGGGATCTGATCCAAAACACAAGCTCATCTGTGAAGCACAGTGGCGCAAGTGTCATGGCTTAGGCTTGCATAGCTGCTTCTGGAGTGGGCTCACTAATTTTTATTGAAGATGTAACCCATGATGGTAGCAGCTGGATGAAGTTGTAAAGACATTCTGTCTGCCAACTTATGAAGAAATGCGTCCATTTCAGCCAACACAACAAGTGTCAAGTCAATCACATTACATTATTGGTATTTGGCAGACACTCTTATCCAGAGTGATGTACAGTTGATTAGACTTAGCAGGAGACAATCCTCCCCTGGAGCAGTGCAGGGTTAAGGGCCTTGCTCAAGGGCCCAACGGCTGGGCTGATCTTATTGTGGATTAGAACCACCAAACTTGTGCGTCCCAGTCATTTACCTTAACCACTACGCTACAGGCCGCCCACAAGCCCACAAGACCTTAACCCAATTGAGCATGCATTTCACCTCCTGAACAAGCAGAAACTGACAGAGACTGCAGCAAAAGCCCGGGAAAGCATCACAAAAGAAGAATGCAACAGTTTGGTGATATCTTTTGTGTATTGCAAAAACAAAAGAATTGGCCTTGTTCAATACTGTGTTCCAATACTTTTGGAGAGGACTGTAGCTGTGTGTGTGAGTGTGTGTGTGAGAGAGCGAGAGAGAGAGAGAGAGAGATAGAGAGAGCGAGAGAGAGAGAGAGAGAGAGAGAGAGAGAGAGAGAGAAAGAGAGAGAAAAGATGGAAAAAAGACTGTAAATACTGTTAATACTACCAAACATATTTAGCTAAATTACATTTGCTTATCTCATTGAGTTATCCAGCCCTATCTCCTGGCTGAACCCCAAGGACATAAATGCATCATTACCTTTCAGAGTAAAAATGATAATGATCAGGGCACATCCAAAAGTAATGTGCAAACCTAAGCCCTTCAGCCATGTCCACTTCTGAAGGATACTGTTTGGATTATACACTGGAAAACATCAGAGAACAAATGATTGAACAAATTATTCCACAGAACAATTTAAAGTGAAATGACTCAGTTTAATTCAAAGACTGAAATTGTCACCTGAATCAATTTGTTCACAGTGATGCATTATCGTAAAATTACACAATTACAAATTAAACAATATAAATCATGAAAACCTTTTCATTGATAACATTTCTTATAATATCGACATGGTATAGTACACTACATCTTGTATGGGTGTACACTGTCACATGGTTAAAAGAAAGTGGCACCTAAACCGTTTGTACTTTTGGGATTTTTAAATGGCAAATTCAAATTACCTTGAAAGATCACCTTAACAAAAAAAAGCAGATTTTACTTAATAATAATCCAGATATGAATCCCTGGTCTTGGAGTCCATTTCTGCAATCATGTTTCCACATGGAATTTCCTACATTAATATTTTATGTCTATCTTGTATATAATTTCAATGCAGTCTCTGAATTGTTACCCATTTCCATCCTGCTTAGGTAAACAAAACTGGATTTTGTTTTTTCATATACAGTGCAGTCCATAAGTATTTGGACAGTGGTACAATTTCTGTTATTTTGGCTTTGTACTCTGGCACAGTCCATTTGAAACAAAACAATGAAACAACAGTTTAAAAAGTACAGACTGTCACATCCATATTAGGAGATACATAAAAGAATGACATCCCTTTTCATACAGTCCCCCATTTTAGGGGACGGAAATGTATTGGACAGGTGGATTCTAAGCTGTTTTTGATTTGTCAGGTTTATTCAACCACTTCCTTGTTCAGTTACTTTTAATGTGTGGCAAAATAAAACATGCAGAAATATATGTAAGGAATTCCCTTCCGCACTCCGCTTCACTGATTGTTTCTCCTGGCTTTCGACCCACGCCCCGGCTCTCGACTACGACTCAGCCCTGCCCTACAGTGCCAAGCCTTTGCGGATTGCTGTTTGACCCTTGCATGGACTTGATTTGATTGTTTTGGCTGTTATTATAATCTCCCGTGGGGAGTTTATCCTATACACTGGTCCGTGTATGCATTGGGTCCACCCACCAAGCCTGGGGATGTCACATTTTCATATTTAACAAGAAATAAAGACCACCCACTATATTTCAAAATGCATGACCTCCAGTCCTACATCAGTTTCCTCCTTCTTCCCTCCATTGGAATTACAAGGAACTGCTTGTGGTGAAACTTGTCAGAATAGATCCTGGAGGCTTCTACCTCGAGGGTGAACTGCTTCTCGGGATCAGGCAAAATCAGGACCGTAGCAGAGGAGAAGCATCTCTTGAGCTCTCGGAAGGCCAACGCAGCTTCAGGGGTCTAGCAGAAGGTGACTTTGCTGGAGGTCAGGGCTGTCAGAGGGGCATTTATAGGACCTGTTTCAAGCATTAGGGCCACATAATCTTGCTATACTTTTATGTAGCCTACTTTGTTTTTCAATGACCTTTTCCTATAAAAGACCAGGTAGTTGGCCATGAAAATATACAATAGTAGTTTTATGCTACTACCTATAGTTTTGTTGTTGGTTGCACTTCTGAGATCAGTGCTTTGGCCACAGCTTGTTTAGGCCATTGGAATTCTAATGATAAAAGCCTTCAAGTGAACAGGACTATAGGCAGGGTTCTTTCACATTTTTACACACATTCACATCACATTATAGTTATTTAGCAGACGCTTTCTATCCAAAGCGACTTACTGTTGATTAAGCTAAGCAGGAAGATGTGGGTGTTCTGTTTAAATAAGACTAAATGGTTTTTTTCATCATACTTTACAAAAAGGTTCAATTGCCATTTACTAATGTAGTTGTGAACATTAATTAATTATGGACAGTACATTAATTAAGCATGAACTTAACTTTTCATTATGTAATGCATTTCTTAACAACTAACTAACAATTTTGTTACATGATATTTATACATTAGCAAACCATAGGATAAACTTATAATTAGTTAAACATGAACATATACATTAACTGGCTTTTTCATTCCAATAACTAATGCAGTTGTTGACATGAATTAATGATGTACAAATACACAAACAGAGCTGTACACATTAACTTCCCAGTAGTAGCCTACTTAACAGTTAACAACTACAGTACATTTGCTCATGCCAATTCATGGAACTTTATTGTAAAGTGTTACTGCATTTTTAGGCCTATATTTTCTGCAAATGTACATGTTTTTCATGTTTTTACAGTACAAATAATATTCCTCAAGTGCGTCGTGATGCTATGCCCCATGGCCTAATCATTTTTCATAGTAACATTCTTCGCCCTTCATAGCCATTTTAATAAGCTACCAATAAAATTCCACTGCAAGTGAAATTGCAATGCTTTAAGTCAAGACATAGCTACAATTTAAGTAAATTTAGTTTTGAATACTGTTAAAATATGCCTACTTTTCAGTAATGCAATGATGACCACCATTGTTTTGTTTTTATTTGTAAATCAGCTCTAGTGTTAATTATACAACGGATAGGACCAGTCCATTGTCTCTATTGGTCAGTTTGCATTCCAGCCGTGCCAATGTCCACGACATATGCATGGCTAAACAGAATGTTCACACATCTTTTAAAATTACTCTGCGTTTGCAGATCTACTTTGTAATCAAAATGAACATAACTTAACCTTATCAAATGATCCCACCGCTGTTCACTCTTGCATTAACGTAACTTGGTTAAACTGTTGTGCTGGCCAAATGATGCATTTCAGACTCAGTGTACTGTTCATGTCACCATTTAATCAACATAACAGAAGTGCATATTTTATTATTTTGTTGACTGCCAAGCTTTAGCGATGTTGGCTTGCACTTCAAATGGTTGATCTTGAAAAGCTACGCAAGCATAAGGTACAGTAACGTTAAAACAAACTTCTTCAGGTTGGCTTGAAAAGCCCCGTATATTTCCATTGCCAATGTAGTTCAACAATCTGGAGCCTGATTAATGGTTGCACTATTTTAAAGACCTTTCAGTGTAGTCTTTATGTAAGATATGCAAGCAGGACAGCAAGTGATTTTGAATGTGTTGTTAGACGATGTTACATACCAGTCGCATTGTTTGGTATTCCAGTGTCACACAAATATGAACAGTATTTTCAAGAGAGCTTGTTTGTAATTGACGTTAACATTAAAAGCTACCATAGAACCCAAGTTTGGCATGTACTGCATGCCGTTTTGAAAAGATTTATGATTTTACTATGCAATAGTGCAATGGCATTCCTTAGAATTTGAGGTTTTCCTATAGCATAATGTAGATGTAGTCCCAAAATCATAGCTCCCGATTTCTTTCATAAACAATATCTAGCCTCATTTGATTTTTTTGAATGATTAAAGTAAATGCTTAACAGTTACCTTTCATTTAAAAGTTAAAAAGTAAGAGTATATTAATAAACCAATACTGCAACGTGATTCAAATTTCAGCACTTTGTAACTTTGTTAACACCTCATAGTACAATCCATCTGAAATAAATCTCAGTTATCAACTCACTTGAAACGTGGATGTATTGAGAGCTTTATTCACGGAGCATGATATGAATTACATTTTCAGACAGGCCTATAGGCTAATTACAACCAGAACATTTGTACATTGATATTCTGGTTGATTTTGTTTTGATATCTTAGTCAAAGTGCCCTATATGTTGCTCGGGGTAACTTGCGCTATTTTTTGAGCCTATCCCAGCATACATTGGGCGAAAGGCAGGAATACACCCTGGACAGATCGCCAGTCCATCGCAGGTCACACACACCATTCACTCACACACTCATACCTAGGGGCAATTTAGACTCTCCAATCAGCCTAACCTGCATGTCTTTGGACTGTGGGAGGAAACCGGAGTACCCGGAGGAAACCCACGCGAACAGGGGGAGAACATGCAAACTCCACACAGAGAGGCCCTGGCCGACGGGGATTCAAACCCAGGACCCCCTGCTGTGAGGAGGCAGTGCTACCCACAGCACCATCAGTGCTGCCTCAATTGTTCCAGGCAAACTTTAAAAAATTAATTTGACACATACTGTAACAAATTTATGTCAGAGGATGCACATACAATGTACAAAAAAGATACACTAAAATACAAAAAAATTACAAAGCACCTTATGTTTTTATAGTATAGCACTGAATATCTCAATTTCTAAGTCAAGGACCAACCCAGAACTACATTGTCTGCTTGTGTACAAAATATGGTAAAGATATCGACAGGCATTCAAATTCCAGAAGTTTGTAAATTCGGGAAGCTAACTAGTAATAGTTCATTTTCTTGTTGGTACTGATAGTGAACTGGTCTTGTTTTCTAGCTAGATAAGCAATAGTATACATCGCTTGTCTGGGGTGTAATTTTGGCAGCTACGCGTTCTTTTTATCAATCATGCTTGTTTAGCTAAACCTTCATTTGTTTCAAAACTATAAGGTTGCAGATGAATTGTTTGTGGTACACTATCATATCTTAGTTATATATCCAGTTAGTTCCTTAGCCGAATAAGTTGCTTGCTCATAATATAGTTGGTTCGCTAAAGTGAAAACTTCAAGAAGACAAAACGTATAAATAGTATTGTGCAGCACACTAAAGTGAACATTTCATAAACCTGTCAAAGTCTTCTTTTCAGTTTTAAATATAAATCATTATTTGTGAAGTGCATGTGCATTTACAGTCTAACTTTAACAGAGTATACGTTTTAGGCTCAACACACCAAGTATTAGTAAACAGTAGCTACTCCAAATCATGAGTTAATAGAAAGTAATTTATATTCATGCATTTAAGATCACTTAACCGCAGATCAGCCAGCTATTAGTTTCTAATCCTCAATTTGAATTAAACCACGTAGCCACGCCCGGGAGCGAAGAACCAACCGTCCTGCATCTCCCCCCGAGCTACTTGTCACATCAAATTTATTACATTCAGCGTAATCATTATTTTGGCTATTTTAGGCTTAGACAATACAATTCCATACCTTATCGTTTCATAAACGGCGACCAATCCTTCTACCTCAGCTTATCGTTCACAGACAGGACTTTCCGCGCAGCGCGCACTAGTGTCACTGCGTGTTTTCTGGGGACCACTGGCCAATCAGAAGGGAGTACAGACTGTTGTCGGGCGGCATTTAGAATGATAGGTTTCAACAAGTTTTTCTTACGCTTCAGAAACGCGTTTAGTCATTTCTACAAGACAGAATTATTACAGTGAATAGTTCTCGGCCTCAGCATGCTCCGTTAAATGATCTATTACTATTTTGCTCCCAGTGAACCGGCATAAAGGCATAAAACAAAACACAGAAATCGAAAGTCTTCTCTTCAATTTTAATTAGAAATCAGTGTAACGGTAGTTGTGAAGTGCATGTGCACTTAGAGTCTAACTTAAACAGAGTATACATTTTAGGCTCAACACGCCAAGTATTAGTAAACAGTAGCTACTCCAATTTTAGTTAATAGAAAGTAATTTAAAAAGCCAGTTAATGTATATGTTCATGTTTAACTAATTATAAGTTTATCCTATGGTTTGCTAATGTATAAATATCATGTAACAAAATTGTTAGTTAGTTGTTAAGAAATGCATTACATGATGAAAAGTTAAGTTCATGCTTAATTAATGTATTGTCCATAATTAATTAATGTTAACAACTACATTAGTAAATGGCAATTGAACCTTTTTGTAAAGTATGATGAAAAAAAGCATTTAGTCTTATTTAAACAGAACACCCACATCTTCCTGCTTAGCTTAATCAACAGTAAGTCGCTTTGGATAGAAAGCGTCTGCTAAATAACTATAATGTCATGTGAATGTGTGTAAAAATGTGAAAGAACCCTGCCTATAGTCCTGTTCACTTGAAGGCCTTTATCATTAGAATTCCAATGGCCTAAACAAGCTGTGGCCAAAGCACTGATCTCAGAAGTGCAACCCACAACAAAACTATAGGTAGTAGCAAAAACTACTATTAGAAATTCACAAACGATTGAATATACCACTGAGCACTGTCAGAGCAATTATTAAAAAGTTCAAAAGATATGGAACTGTTGAAAATCTCATGGGTAGAGGACGCAACTGCATCTTGCCCCCCAGGATACTGAGGAGAATGGTGAGAGAAGCAACAAAATCCCCAAGGATCACAGTGAAAGAATTGCAGGCCTTGGTGGCATCTTGGGGTCACCAGATTTCAAAAAGCACCATCAGACGCCACCTCCATAACCACAGCCTCATTGGAAGGGTTGCCAGAAGAAAGCCTTTTCTGACCACAAGACAGCGCTTGGAGTTTGCCAAACGTCATTTACATTATGACTGGAACAAGGTTCTCTGGTCAGATATAGCATCGCTATGTTTGGCGTAGGAACAGAGATGCATACAAGGAGAAGCACCTCATACCCACAGTGAAATACGGTGGTGGGTCAGTCATGTTTTGGGGCTGTTTTAATTCCAGAGGTCCAGGGGCACTGGTTAGGATTGATGGCATAATGAATTCCAGCAAGTATCAGGCAATTTTGGCTGAAAATCTGGTTCCCTCTGCCAGAAGTCTGGGACTTGGTTGTAGGTGGACTTTCCAACAAGACAATGACCCAAAACACACCTCAAGATCCACACAGAAATGGTTCCGTGACAACAAAATCAACGTTCTGCAATGGCCATCTCAGCCACCAGACCTCAATCCAATAGAAAACCTGTGGGCTGAGTTGAAGAGGTCAGTTGATAAGCACAAACCCAAGAACGTGAAGGATCTTGAAAGGATATGCAAAGAGGAATGGTCCAAAATCCCTCCAAATGTGTTCCTTAATCTTGTCAAAAATTACAGGAAGAGACTCCATGCTGTTATCTTTGCCAGAGGTGGTTGCACTAAGTACTAGGTGAAGGGTGCCAATAATTCTGAAACCTTGATTTTGTTGAAATTTATTTTTTATTAAATGATTGTTATGATTTTGGTTGTTTCCATTGAAACATTAATAAAGTACAGTATTTGGCACATGTTGGTGTATTACCTTTCTCGATAATTATATTATATATATTTTTTAAGCCTTGTTTGTGCATTGCTGGTGAGGGGTGCCAATAATTCTTGAGCCCACTGTATGTAATCCACAGTCAGAGCTTTTGCAGAAATACAAGGACAAAGGTGAGCTCTTCTGTGTTGGCAGGCAGTAGCAGATGGACATTGGCAGATGGAGAGTGTGAGCAGGAGTAATAATGAGAGGAGAAGCACTCTGAGCAGCAGCAGGACTGCAACCCCAGCGATAGCGTGGCCGCAATCCAAGCAATGGAGCCGCCATGTTCAATGATACTTGCAGTATCATCTGGTAAATGGACAATGTATGGCATTTATATAGCGCCTTTATCCAAAGTGCTGTACAATTGATGCTTCTCATTCACCCATTCAAACACACACTCACACACCGACGGCGATTGGCTGCCATGCAAGGCGCCGACCAGCTCATCAGGAGCATTTGGGGGTTAGGTGTCTTGCTCAGGGACACTTTGACACAGCCCGGATGGGGGATCGAACCGGCAACCCTCCAACTGCCAGACGACTGCTCTTACTGCCTGAGCCATGTCGCCCCACCATCTCAAGGGTGGCTGCATCATTCTGCAGAGTAAAATCATGTTACGCAGATAATAATATGTTACATGATCAAGAGCACATTTTAAAAATTGTTTCACTTTTACAGTTTTTGTTTACGCCCAGTAGTTTTATGTGAGCTGCTCACCATCCTTAAAAGTACTTCATAAACAGCAAACCTAGCTTGTGCTGTAATCCAGTAGGCTACTCTGTTTGGTTTTAAATAATTGTACATTGTCCAATAATAGTCCATCATTTCTTTTAAGAATTGTACATTTTTGACATTTTAAACAGTTACAGAGGGTCAAAAGAACACAAAACATTTGAATGCCAAGTTAGTACAGGACTTTGCATAGCATTATGTTAATTGCATGTTTACCATTTAATCCCATCAAATTAGAAAATCATACAGTATCAATCTGAAAAAGTGTTGTAAGGTGTAAGAGATGTCAAACATTGAATGGGGTCAAATTGACCCCAAACATAATATCCATCCATTATCTTAACCCGCTTATCCTGAACAAGATCGCAGGGGGGCTGGAGCATATCCCAGCACACATTGGGCGAAAGGCAGGAATACACCCTGGACAGGTCGCCAGTCCATCACGGCACTGTGAGTGATGGCACTGTGACAGGGAGGATTCACTTCCAGAACAGCTCACATCATCCAACCAGATGGGCCCGCTGCCCTGTCCAGAGTGGGCACTGCCTGGAGCAGCCTGAGCACTGCCACAGCCCACCTGTCTACACACCACCTCAGCATCGTTTAGGTCCCAGGAGTCATCACACACTGTTCCCCACTGGCCATCATTGTAGATCTCCACTCTGCCAGAGCACTGATCATCTCCATCCACCAGTCTGACCTGGGCACCGGCTACATGAAATACATTTGAAAAATCACATTCTTGGGTAATTATGAAGAAGACTTTGCTTGGGGTCTTCTGTATGGCACATTCATTTAAGGCAGCATGTTGTGTTGGCGGCGGCACGGATGGTGCAGTGGATAGCACTGCCGCCTCACAGCAAGGAGGTCCTGGGTTTGAATCCCCATCGGCCGGGGCCTCTCTGTTCAGAGTTTGCATGTTCTCCCCGTGTCTGCGTGGGTTTCCTCCGGGTACTCCGGTTTCCTCCCACAGTCCAAAGACATGCAGGTCAGGCTGATTGGAGAGTCTAAATTGCCCGTAGGTATGAGTGTGTGAGTGAATGGTGTGTGTGCCCTGCGATGGACTGGCGACCTGTCCAGGGTGTATTCCTGCCTTTCGCCCAATGTATGCTGGGATAGGCTCCAGCCCCCCTGCGACCCTGTTCAGGATAAGCGGGTTATGAATGAATGAATGTATGAATGAATGAATGTTGTGTTGGCTGGATAAGCCTCACAGCCTCAGATTGAATCAGGACCATGCCCGTGCCACCATAGGGCAATAACAGCTGATTGCATCAGCTAGGTTATCGGAAGATTCAATCAGTAAGGGGACTATCTAGTGACCGGCATTGATTGATCGGGTGCTGATGAATTGTATGTCAAAGCCACATAGGTAAGATCTTCCACTGACGCCACTCTGAGAGCTTGGCTGTACTTTGCAGTGTGAAAAGGAGAAGCTGGGGACACCACATGTTTCAGAGGACTGAAACCGTGGTTGTCTACACCCTCCTGAGTGAGCTGTCGCATTCATACATACGATTTTTCTGGGATACATTGGCATCAAAAAATACTTTCTTTTACAGTAGCATATAACTTTGGCCTCATCACATTTTTATGAAGCAAAGGTTTCTTTGTCAAAATGTTAATTTATTTTCTGAAATATTTTTTTCATTTGGTTATATTTACAGACTATAGTCCATATCCAAGCTGGCTAATATTTCAACCCTTTGCATGATGATCAACACAAACATCAACACATTTCACAAAAAATCAGCCAGACGTGAAGGAGTTGACCACTCCAATTTTGCCCAAATTACTTTTTATATTCAATAAAGAACATCCTAAACATTAGCCCCATTGGATTAGGGGTGGTAAGCAAAAAGTTAATTGTGATTGGGGTTTGTGTCGTGAACTCCAGTTTTACTAATAATTAATTTACAGCATGTGTGCACTGACCCAGCAGGGGCTAATGCTAATGCCCTACAACATGTGTGCATTGACCCAGCAGGGGCTAATGCCCTACAGCATTTGTGCACTGACCCAGCAGGGGCTAATGCTAATGCCCTACAGCATGTGTGCACTGACCCAGCAGGGGCTAATGCTAATGCCCTACAGCATGTGTGCACTGACCCAGCAGGGGCTAATGCTAATGCCCTACAGCATGTGTGCACTGACCCAGCAGGGGCTAATGCTAATGCCCTACAGCATGTGTGCACTGACCCAGCAGGGGCTAATGCTAATGCCCTCCAGCATGTGTGCACTGACCCAGCAGGGGCTAATGCTAATGCCCTACAGCATGTGTGCACTGACCCAGCAGGGACTAATGCTAATGCACTACAGCTTGTGTGCACTGACCCAGCAGGGACTAATGCTAATGCCCTACAGCATGTGTGCACTGACCCAGCAGGGACTAATGCTAATGCACTACAGCTTGTGTGCACTGACCCAGCAGGGGCTAATGCCCTACAGCATGTGTGCACTGACCCAGCAGGGACTAATGCTAATGCCCTACAGCATGTGTGCACTGACCCAGCAGGGGCTAATGCCCTACAGCATGTGTGCACTGACCCAGCAGGGGCTAATGCTAATGCGCTACAGCATGTGTGCACTGACCCAGCAGGGGCTAATGCTAATGCGCTACAGCATGTGTGCACTGACCCAGCAGGGGCTAATGCTAATGCACTACAGCATGTGTGCACTGACCCAGCAGGGACTAATGCTAATGCACTACAGCATGTGTGCACTGACCCAGCAGGGACTAATGCACTACAGCATGTGTGCACTGACCCAGCAGGGACTAATGCTAATGCACTACAGCTTGCAGCATGAATGCACAGACAAGAGGCCGACATTTACAGATGGCCCGTCAGGTACAAAGACAAAGAGCTCAGAACATTGAGAGATATCTGTCCCCCTACCCCCAGGCCCCCCACCTCCCCAAAACCATCCTCCACCTGTGGATCGGGCAGACTCCCACGCCAGGAATTCTGCGAGCAGCGCCGTCAGCATGCGCCTGAATGATGTTTATACGCCGACCCACTGTGACCCATGGCTATTCTGCATACTTACGCATCTGCACCACTAAAAACTCCTGGGAGAGGGGACACAGGTGGGGGGACAGAAAGAAAGAAAGAAAGAAAGAGAGAGAGAGAGGGAGCTGGGGAGGAGGGGGAGAGAAAGAGGGGTTTGAAAGATAAACAGCAAAAAAGATAGATATACAGAATGAGAGTTTCTGAGAGAGGGGGCAGAGAAAAGAGGGGGGAGAATTAAGCATGCGGAGAGACAGTGAGAATATTACACTCCACTAACATGCACTAAAACAACACCCAAAATATAGTGTCATTTTACACCACATTTCATTTTTATTAGGTGACATTGGCTCAGGCGGTAAGAGCAGTTGGAGGGCGGTCGGAGGATTGCCGGTTCAAATCCCACCCTGGATCTGTCGAAGTGTCCCTGAGCAAGACACCTAAACCCCGAATGCTCCTGATGAGCTGGTTGGTGCCTTGCATGGCACCCAATCGCCGTTGGTGTGTGAGCGTGTATATGAATGGTTGAATGAGAAGCATCAATTGTATGGCGCTGTATAAATGGCAATCATTTACCATTTTTCTTTGAAAGGTTTCATAGGCCGTTGAAAGGGAGGGCTGCCCAACCCTGTTCCTGGAGGGCTACTATCAGGAAAGCACACCTCATTCAACAGCTAGAGATCCCATGGCACTTAGTATAATAGTTAGTAGAATCAGGTCTGCAAAATTAGTTTTGAAATGAAAACTGACAGGCTGGTTGATATCCAGCAACAGGGGTGGGCAGCCCGGCACTGAAGGGGAAACAGCAGCTCACTGCTGAGGGTCCATGATCTGTGTCTTTATCTGAAAGCTAATTTAGTGGCCGCTGTTCCTTTCCAGATCAATGCTGCGCTCTGCTGGTTGCCCGAGGACAGTGAACTGCAGGGCGCAGGAAGCCTGGGCAGTCTGTTCATATTGTTAGTGCTGCATCTTTCCATGAGCCCAGTGTGTGTTCGTGCTGCATCTTTCCATGAGCCCAGTGTGTGTTAGTGCTGCATCTTTCCATGAGCCCAGTGTTAGTGCTGCATCTTTCCATGAGCCCAGTGTGTCTGTGCTGCATCTTTTCATGAGTCATGAGCCCAGTGTGTGTTAGTGCTGCATCTTTCCATGAGCCCAGTGTGTCTGTGCTGCATCTTCCCAGGAGCCCAGTGTCTCTGTGCTGCATCTTCCCAGGAGCCCAGTGTGTGTCTGTGCTGCATCTTCCCAGGAGCCCAGTGTCTCTGTGCTGCATCTTCCCAGGAGCCCAGTGTGTGTCTGTGCTGCATCTTCCCAGGAGCCCAGTGTGTCTGTGCTGCATCTTTCCATGAGCCCAGTGTGTGTCTGTGCTGCATCTTCCCAGGAGCCCAGTGTGTCTGTGCTGCATCTTTCCATGAGCCCAGTGTGTTAGTGCTGCATCTTTTCATGAGCCCAGTGTGTGTTAGTGCTGCATCTTCCCATGAGCCATCTTGGGTTGAAACTGAGACGCAGATACAGAGATACTTTTTATGTAGAATAAAAATATTGATCATTAATATATGCTGAAAGAACACTACAACTTAGCAGAGACTGAGAAGATAATAAAAATGTTTTTATTTCTAGTTTTATACAGCTAGCAGCGAAAGCCCCTGCCGAAAGTTGTGAAATGAGTATGACATGGGAATAACACTTTATTTCTCGCTGAGTGCATTTGACAGTAGCCCATACGCAGAGATTTACTGATTAGGTTCACATCATGTACTGCTGCAGACCTGCCTTTACCACGGATGCGCACACGCAAGCATACAAACGAATCATTTGGAGAACAAAGTACTCTCAGTTCACTTTAGATATTTGTTCAGAAAGATTTGAAAGATTCATTTGAAAAGATTTGTTCTTTCACATACTGCCCAACACTACTCTGGACCTCTGTCTCTATGAGCCTCTCAGGAAGGGTCTGCACCAAAGAGTATGCTATGTACAGTATGTGAAATCCAAAGAGCAAACGGTGAGACAATCCTCCCCTGGAGCAATGCAGGGTCAGGGGCCTTGCTCAAGGGCCTAACAGCTGTGCAGATCTTATTGTGGCTACACCGGGATTAGAACCACCGACCTTGCGTGTCCCAGTCATGTACCTCAACCACTACGCTACAGGCCGCCCACCGGTATTACAGTATTACAGTACTACAGTATTAATGACAGTTTTATGCTGGGTTCATTTGATTTTCATAAAATGACACATGTATTTTCAGCCTTACTCTGTCTTATCGCCTCCTCTATTAGTTTTAGTCTCCGCCTTCTGTCTCTCCATCTCTGCTCTGAACTCTCTCTCCATCTCCTCCCTCTTTTCCCTCTCTTTCTTATCTGTTCCTCAATTTCCCTCCTCTGTTTTTCAATCTGTTCTCTTATCTCTCTCCATCTGCACCGTCTTTTCCCTCTCTTCCTTTCTTATCTGTTCCTCAATTTCCCTCCACTGTTTTTCAATCTGTTCTCTTATCTCTCTCTCCATTTCCGCCCTCATATTCTCCCTATTCTCTCTCATGTTTTGCTGAATTTCTAAACTCCGTCTCAGAATGTCTATTGTGATCTCTCTCTCTCTCTCTCTCTCTCTCCTGAAGTGTTTCCTCAGCATCCAGCAAATTCAACATGTCTCCTGAGAAGTAATTTTGTAAAAACTTTAATTGTCCCTTGGATCTCTTCATCAAAGACTCTATCTTCATCTCTCTCTCAGCCTCCTCTCTCCTTCTCCTCTCTTCCTCTCTTATCTTTCTCTCAGCTTCCTCTCTCTTTCTCTGTTCCTCTGCTCTGATCTTTATTTCTAGCCCCTCCCTCTTTTTCTTCTCTTCCTTTCTTATATTTCTCACAGACTGCATCTTTCTCTTTCCCTCTGCCTCTCCACCATGTGTCTCACACTTTGAGGTACCAGCCACAGGGGAAACTCCCCCTTTAAATACGCCTCTCCCCTGGAAGGTGTTTCCTGCAGGTCTCTGTCCATACTCTGAAAAATACAATCATTACAGAACAGGAGTAATTCATCATATCTCAACACAGACATTAAACTTGCTTGTGGCTGTTCTATTCTGGCTAGATTTTTGTCCTCCACAGGAAAATACAACAGGCAGAATTTATACTACTTCTTGACCCAACAGTCAGCATATTTGAATATATGCATACACCTGACAAATCAATTCTTCAGCCTTGACCATGGTTTTAGTTACTTCCTTTCTAGTAACTCAGTTCAGCGGTCTCTACTCTTGCATTCACTGAGGCAAAGAATGCAAGTGAATGAAAATAAGGAGGCAACTTCCTGATCAGGAAGTCGTCGTCGTCAGAATTGGTATATTCCCTGCTATAGATCTTTCTTCATCACGTGACAATTTCCTTAACAATGACTTGTTGGAGGACAAGCGGCCATAGCAACCCATTCATTTTTGTGGTCTAACACAGGGGTTAAGCTAGGCCTAGATGAGATAGCGTCCATTAAAAACTATTATGCTTGTGCCCAGTCAATATCAGTTTTCACACAACGGTTGGATGGTTGACATGTAACAGAAGAAAACATAAAAAAGATCTAAGGGAACTTCATTGCTGCAGCAACCCTTTGCGTGCATTATTAATGCATTATTAACATAAAAGAGATTGAGCATCTGCCTCGGATGACTGCCGAGTCTCTTTTTTGTCTCTTCACACTGGCATTCTGAGCCTGTACTGACATCCTCCAGTTCATGCATCTGCAGAGCCTTTGACATGTAATGGTCTCTGATGTGAGCTTCACAGTAGTAGGCAGGGCAAGTCAGACAGAACTTTACAGGTCTGCCCCTTCCTTCAGGGCACACATCGCATGATAATTCTCTAGACCAGGATAAAGCGAAAGTAGAAAATATAAACAGTAGTGTGCAGTGATGAATATACACCACCACATTTGTCTAAAAGGGGTCCTACTTATTTTACTAATTTTGGTGAGAATGTATTGTAGGCAATGAGAACAAAAAAAAATCATCGCCACAAATACATTGGGGTAAAAGTATGGCTAATAAACATAAACACTGAAAACAATAATTTACAATTTTTAATTTACATTTTTAATTTACAAAAATTTACATTTTTATTTTTGACATAGCATGAATGCATGTTTGAAGGCTCATTCCATGATTGTTGATGCTAAACAATTTGTTTAAACTGGCTTGAAGCAACATTATTCTGCAAAATTACTTCTGATGGTCAGTTGCTCCAGTATTTAAGGTAACATAAACTTTCAGCAGTGTCACAGTGTGAAACACGATGGCATGATGGAAGGCGCTTATTTTAACTGATCTTAACCACAGCTAGCTTCATGTTCTCTGAAGAATCTAGAAATTCCTGTTAAATTTTTTATCAAATTTGGGTAGTTATGAGATTAGTAATTCATAAAAATCCCAGAAAATGTCTGCAGATTTCTAGAAATGTCCAAATGTTACCTGGAAAGTTCCCTTTTATCAACCCGGCTAATGACCCCGGCTAAACCCGGCTAAAATGAGTCGAAACATGAAGATTCTTAGTGAAGCGGAGCCACATGACACCGACCAGGTGTTATGTTTTGGAGTTTGTCTGTTAGTTTATTTGTTATTTCTTGTCATTTATATATTATTTATGATGTCATATCTGGTCTTCTGTCTATTTAGTCATTACAGTTCATTGCATTACTCATCCCCTATTATGTCTGTCTGTATGTTTCTGAGCCCAGGTCAGTCCCCTGTTGGCGTGCTGCACTATTCCGGTGGTTTCGGAATTTTCCGGGTTTCAACAATTCCTTCTCTGCCGCGCGTTTTCTAACTTCCTAACTTTTTTGCTAGTTCATGTTGCAGATACAGTGGGAGCAATAATTATTTGATCCCTTGCTGATTTTGTAGGTTTACCCACTTACAAAGAATGGAACTGTGTAGAATTTTAATCATAGGTACATTTTAACATTGAGAGATAGAACATCACAAAATAATCCACAATAACAACATCATATCAATTTTATAAATTTATTATCAGATTTCTGCAAGAAATAAGTATTTGATCCCCTACCAATCAGCAATAATTCTGGCTCCCACAGACTAGTTAGTTTTCCATTACGAAGCACTCCTAATCTCAACTCATTACCCAAAACACCTGTGTCAACTTGTGACATAGTTATGTAGCTGTATAAAAGACACCTGTCCACACAATCAATCATATTCCAATGTTTCCACCATGGCCAAGACAAAGGAACTGTCTAAGGACATCAGGGACAAAATTGTAGACCTGATGAAAAACTACAACAAACGTCTGACCTCTGTGCTTGCCAACAAAGGTTTCTCCACCAAGTATTAAGTCCTATTGTTCTATGGATCAAATACTTATTTCCTGTGAAAATATGATATTAAATTTATAAAATTTAAATGATATTGTTATTGTGGATTATTTTGTGATATTCCGTCTCTCAATGTTAAAATGTACCTATGATTAAAATTCTACACAGTTCCCTTCTTTGTAAGTGGGCAAACCTACAAAATCAGCAAGGGATCAAATAATTATTGCTCCCACTGTACCACTAACTTACTAATAACAACAACTCCGCCTCTCTATTCTATCACTGATCACTTGCTTTGATTCAGCGAAGTGTTCACACTTGCTGCCCACTATCACTACATCTCCTAACTCTGTGCAATTGTCCACTCCCTAATCCGGAGCCGTACGTATTATGTGTGGGTCTATGTGTATCCTAGATTCTGAGTTCACCTTACCCTTTCTGATTTGTTTGAACATCTGATTATTTGTTTTTTTACATTTCTCTTCTGCCTTTGTCGACATCCCTTTTGTACCACAGCCTTTCATTTCACACATTTTTTACCTCTGCTTAGTTTTTTCGATTATTCTTTTGCATCTCGATTCTGCCATTGTCTGAGCTCTGATTACCTGGCTTTGATATTGGACCGAATAAAGACAACGTACTCCCCGGTCTGTGCTTGGGGCCTCTGAACGGTACATCACAGAACTCACCTTGAGTCCATGCGCTGTGTCGTTAAATTTGGATGATCAAGAGGATTGGAACGTTCAGTCTGCATTGACCAAATACTGGATGCAGGTGATAAAGATCTCAGCCCCCTGGAAAGAGTATATGAACACAACTGAACTTCCAAAAACAAAATGGTCTTACTGGTTTTTCATCACCACAAAGGGAACAAACACTCTCTAAGCACAATCCTGTCCGTAGATCCAAAAGAAACATTGACCCTAATGCAGGGGCAAGCACAGACTCTCGAAGGGGTAGGGAAAGAAAATGATGAGAGGATCTCTTCTGCGTGTACATTACATTACATTATTGGCATTTGGCAGACGCTCTTATCCAGAGCGACATACAACAAAGTACATACCCATAACCAGGGATAAGTTCGCTGAAAGACCCTAGAGGGAAGTACAATTTCAACTGCTACCTGTACAACAAAGATAAGGACAAGGGCCATTTTTTTTTTTTTTTGAATAAACAAACAAACAAACAAACAGAGCAAAAGTGACCAAACTTAACTATCCAAACACTGCTTACCTAGCCAACTAAAAATACCGATACACAAAGCAAGTCACAGAGACAACAATTAAGGTTCACAGGGAGGTAGGGAGGGATGGGGAGAGGTGCTGCTTGAAGAGGTGTGTCTTCAGCTTGCGCTTGAAGGTGGGGAGAGATTCTATAGTTCTGACCTCAACGGGGAGTTCGTTCCACCACCGTGGAGCCAGAACAGACAGTAGTCGTGAGCGTGAGGTGGAGGTTCTGAGAGGGGGAGGTGCCAAGCGGCCTGTGGAGGCTGAACGAAGAGGTCTGGCAGGGGTGTAGGGTCTGATGATTTTTTGCAGATAAGCTGGGGAAGACCCTTTAACTGCTTGGAAGGCTAGCACCAATGTTTTGAATTTGATGCGAGCCATGACAGGCAGCCAGTGGAGGGAAGTAAGCAGGGGGGTGACGTGTGAGTATTTGGGAAGGTTGAAGACCAGACGAGCTGCTGCATTCTGGATGAGTTGGAGGGGTCTGATAGCGGACGCTGGGAGGCCAGCCAAGAGGGAATTGCAGTAGTCCAGGCGGGACAGAACCATCGCTTGGACCAGGAGCTGGGTCGAGTAGGGGGTGAGAAAGGGGCGGATTCTCCGTATGTTGTATCGGAAGAACCTGCAAGACCGGGTCACCACCACAATGTTCTCGGAACATTTGGTACATATTTGGCGCTCACGTGAGGACTCAGACCTATAGATTATAACTAGTCATCCTCATTATTTTGTAGAGCGTAAAAGCCCTACACCTGTTATACAGTCAGGTCCATAAATATTGAGACATCAACACAATTCTCATCTTTTTGGCTCTATAAACCACCACAATGGATTTGAAATGAAATGAGTCAGGTGAACGGTGTAGGAATTACAACAGTTTGTATATGTGCCTCCCACTTTTTAAGGGACAAAAAGTAATGGGACAAACTAACAATCATAAATCAAACTTTCACTTTTTAATACTTGGTTGCAAATCCTTTGCAGTCAATTACAGCCTGAAGTCTGGAACGCATAGACATCACCAGACGCTGGGTTTCATCCCTGGTGATGCTCTGCCAGGCCTCTACTGCAACTGTCTTCAGTTCCTGCTTGTTCTTGGGACATTTTCCCTTCAGCTTTGTCTTCAGTGAAATGCATGTTCAATCGGATTCAGGTCAGGTGATTCACTTGGCCATTGCATAACATTCCACTTCTTTGCCTTAAAAAACTCTTTGGTTGCTTTCGCAGTATGCTTCGGGTCATTGTCCATCTGCACTGTGAAGTGCCGTCCAATGAGTTCTGAAGCATTTGGCTGAATATGAGCAGATAATATTGCCCGAAACACTTCAGAATTCATCCTGCTGCTTTTGTCAGCAGTCACATCTTCAATAAATACAAGGGAACCAGTTCCATTGGTAGCCATACATGCCCACGCCATGACACTACCACCACCATGCTTCACTGATGAGGTGGTATGTTTTGGATTATGAGCAGTTCCTTTCCTTCTCCATACTCTTCTCTTCCCATCATTCTGGTACAAGTTGATCTTTGTCTCATCTGTCCATAGGATGTTGTTCCAGAACTGTAAAGGCTTTTTTGGATGTTGTTTGGCAAACTATAATCTGGTCTTCCTGTTTTTGAAGCTCACCAATGGTTTACATCTTGTGGTGAACCCTCTGGTGAAGTCTTCTCTTGATTGTCGACTTTGACACACATACACCTACCTCCTGGAGAGGGTTTTTCTTCACCAGGGAAATAATTCTTCTGTCATCCACCACAGTTTTTTTCCGTGGTCTTCCGGGTCTTTTGGTGTTGCTGAGCGTTCTTTCTTTTTAAAAATGTTCCAAACAGTTGATTTGGCCACACCTAATGTTTTTGCTATCTCTCTGATGGGTTTGTTTTGATTTTTCAGCCTAATGATGGCTTGCTTCACTGATAGTGACAGCTCTTTGGATCTCATATTGAGAGTTGACAGCAAAAGATTCCAAATGCAAAAGCACACTTGAAATGAACTCTAGACCTTTTATCTGCTCCTTGTACATGAGGGAATAACACACACCAGGCCATGGAACAGCTGAGCAGCCAATTGTCCCATTACTTTTGGTCCCTTAAAAAGTGGGAGGCACATATAGAAACTGTTGTAATTCCTACACCGTTCACCTGATTTGGATGTAAATACCCTCAAATTAAAGCAGAAGGTCTGCAGTTAAAGCATATCTTGTTCGTTTCATTTCAAATCCATTGTGGTGGTGTATAGAGCCAAAAAGATGAGAATTGTGTCCATGTCCAAATATTTATGGACCTGACTGTATTTTTGTCATTTCCTTACATCTAGGTCAGCAAATTAGGCCTATGAATAAAGAATTACCTCATCTTTTAACTGATAAGGTGAAATATTTACAAGTTTAACTTGACTTGCTTGACCAAGGCTAATTTATCTTAACCACAGCTAGCTTCATGTTCTCTGGAGAATACAGAAATTCCTGTTCAATTTTTTATTCAATTTCTGTACTATCATGAGATTAGTATTTTAAATCCCAGAAACTTTTCACAGATTTCTACAAATTGCATAAAGTTACCTGGACAATTCCCTCCTTTATCAACCCGACTAATGGTCTATGAGTTGAAATTGTGCATGCACTGATTGTGAGGGAATTTAATACAAAAAACACATTTCACCAAGTTCACTGCCTCAGCGCAAAAAACAACAAAAGACCAAGAGCAATTATCGTGAAATTTGAACGCTATGAACAAAAATAACTCGTAAAAAGCAAAGGAAGGGAACTCAAAGGGACTTACTATGGTATGAACGACCAATATCCAAGAGAAATTCAAGAACGAAGAAAAAAACATTTTCCAATCATGAGGCAATTTCGGGAGAAGGGAAGATGAGCCGCACTGACTGTGTACTAATGTACACCCTGCTGTCTACTAAAACAAATGTTACACTTACATTTACATTTTACATTTTAGTCATTTGGCAGACGCTTTTAATCCAAAGCGACTTACAAGTGCATAGGTTCTACCACAAGTCAAAGCATCACATCCAGAACTAGAAAAATACACCTGGACTGCTGTTCTAAACATATAGTCGTCATCATAAGTGCAATTTTTTTTTTTTTTTTTTTTTGGGGGGGGGGGGGGGGGGGGGGTTAGACAGGGATAGGGGTATCAGAAGGGGGGGGCGGGGTAAATCAGGAGGGGGGACTAAGGTAGAGTTTGAAGAGGTGTGTTTTGAGTCTGCGTCGAAATAGGGGGAGGGATTCTGCTGTCCTGACAGTGGTAGGCAAGTCATTCCACCACTGAGGAACCAGAACGGAAAACAGGTGTGAACGTGCAGCTCGACCGCCAGGTGCCCGTAGAGAGGGAATCGTAAGGCGACCAGAGCTGGCAGACCGGAGTGGTCTAGCTGGGGAGTAGGGAGTGATCAGGGATTGTATGTAATGTGGGGCAGTCCCCTTAGCAGCCTGAAATGCCAACACTAGGGCCTTGAATCGGATGCGTGCGGCAATAGGAAGCCAGTGGAGGCCAATGAGAAGCGGGGTGACATGAGCCGACCTGGGCTGACTGGTGATCAAGCGGGCTGCAGCATTCTGGACCAGCTGGAGGGGCTTGATGGCGCACGCTGGGAGACCGGCTAGGAGGGAGTTGCAGTAATCCAGGCGGGAAATGACGAGCGCCTGGACTAGGAGCTGGGTGGCTTTCTCCGTCAGGAGATGACGGATGCGGCGTATATTAAACAGAAAGAACCTGCAGGTTCTGGCAGTGGAGGATACTTGTGGAGCCAGGGAGAGGCAGTTATCAAGAGTCACCCCAAGATTCTTTGCCGTACGGGAGGAGGAAACTACAAAGTCCTCCACAGTCAGTGAGAGGTCGATTGACGGAGAGGACTTAGCAGGGATGTAGAGAAGCTCAGTTTTGGCAAGGTTGAGCTTCAGGTGATGGGAAGTCATCCATGCAGAGATATCAGCCAAGCAGGCAGAGATCTGTGTGGTGATTTGGGTGTCAGGGGGGAAGGAAATGAAGAGTTGGGTGTCATCAGCGTAGGAGTGATAAGAGAAGCCGTGGGAAGAGATAACAGAACCAAGAGACATGGTGTATAGCGAGAAGAGGAGAGGCCCAAGAACCGAGCCCTGCGGGACTCCAGTTCGTAGGGGTTGAGGGTCGGAGAGTGCGCCCCTCCAAGTCACCTGGTAGGAGCGACCAGAGAGGTAGGAGGAAAACCAAGTGAGTGCAGACCCTGTGACACCCATCCCAGACAGCGATGAGAGCAGAATCTCATGGTTGACTGTATCGAAGGCGGCCGACAGGTCGAGGAAGATGAGGACAGAGGAGAGGGATTTTGCTTTAGCAGAGTGGAGTGCCGCAGTGACCGCGAGCAGGGCGGTTTCAGTGGAGTGGCCACTCTTGAAGCCAGACTGGTTGGGGTCATGGAGATTGTTGTGGAGAAGATAAGTGGACAGTTGGGAGCAGACCGCCCGTTCCAGGGTTTTAGCGAGAAAGGGAAGAAGAGAGACAGGCCGGTAGTTGTTCAGGGCAGAGGGATCGAGAGTAGGTTTTTTGAGGAGGGGAGTGACTCTGGCCCTCTTCAGGGAAGAGGGCATGGTGCCGGAAGAGAGGGAGGTGTTGATTAGAGAGGAGAGAAAAGGGAGAATGTCCTCAGATATAGATTGTAGGAGGGGAGAGGGGATGGGGTCAAGAGGACAGGTGGTTGGGCGGTGGGAAGTAAGGAGTTTCAGCGTGTCGGCGTCAGAGAGAGGAGAAAAGGAGGTTAGGGAGTTGGGGAGGGTAGGAGGGTCAGCAGGGGTGGAGGGTTGGGAGAAGGAATTGCGAATAGCATCGACCTTCTTTTCAAAGAAGGAGACAAAGTCATCAGGTGTGAGTGATGAGGGGGGTGGGGGGGGAGGGGGGGCCAGAAGAGAGGAGAAAGTTGAAAACAGTTTGCGGGGATTAGAGGCGGCCGCGTTAATTTTCGAGTGAAAGAAGGAAGATTTAGCTAGAGAGACAGAGGAATGGAAAGATGATAAGAGGGCATGGAAGGAAGCCATATCACTGGGGAGACAGGACCTTTTCCATTTTCTCTCCGCCGCCCGCAGTTCGGTTCGGACAGCTCGTAGAGCATCAGAAAGCCAGGGACTGGGGGGGGAGGCCCGAGCTAGTTTGGTGGTGAGGGGACACAGAGAGTCAAAGGAAGATGAGAGGGAGGACATGAGAGTTGTAGCCGCATCATCGGTAGACAGTCGAGAGAAAGACTCCGCAGATGGTAGGGAGGAGAGGATTGTAGATGAGAGGGTGGAGGAAGACAGGTGGCGTAGGTTCCGTCGACAGGTGACAGTGGATGGTGGGAGAGATGGATGGGTGTTAGAGGAGAGTGGAAGAGAGAAGGAGATGAAGGAGTGGTCAGATATATGGAGTGGTGTTACAGAGAGGTTGGTTGTTGTGCAGCTCCTTGTGAAGATGAGGTCAAGAAGGTTGCCTGCTTTGTGGGTGGGAGGGGAAAGAGTGAGGGTAAGGTCAAAAGAAGAGAGGAGGGAGAGAAAGGTAGACTGGGTGGACTCTGAGTTGAGGTTGAAGTCACCCAGGAGGATCAGGGGGGTGTCATTGACAGGTGAGGAGCTGAGGAGGATGTCCATCTCATCCAAAAAGTTCCCCAGAGGACCCGGGGGGACTTACTGCTGACTCTACAATCACTACCTACAGTGGTGTGAAAAAGTGTTTGCCCCCTTCCTGATTTCTTATTTTTTTGCATGTTTGTCACACTTAAATATTTCAGATCATCAAACAAATTTAAATAACACAAGTAAACACAAAATGCAGTTTTTTTTTTTATTATTAAGGGAGAAAAAAATCCAAACCTACATGGCCCTGTGTGAAAAAGTGATTGCCCCCCCTGTTAAAACATAACTGTGGTTTATCAAACCTCAGTTCAATTTCTCTAGCCACACCCAGGCCTGATTACTGCCACACCTGTTCTCAATCAAGAAATCACTTAAATAGGACCTGCCTGACAAAGTGAAGTAGACCAAATGATCGTCAAAAGCTAGACATCATGCCGAGATCTAAAGAAATTCAGGAACAAATGAGAAAGAAAGTAATTGAGATCTATCAGTCTGGAAAAGGTTATAAAGCCATTTCTCCAGCGAACCACAGTGAGAGCCATTATCCACAAATGGCGAAATCATGGAACAGTGGTGAACCTTCCCAGGAGTGGCCGGCCGACCAAAATTACCCCAAGAGCGCAGCGACGACTCATCCAAGAGGTCACAAAAGACCCCACAACAACATCCAAAGAACTGCAGGCCTCACTTGCCTCAGTTAAGGTCAGTGTTCATGACTCCACCATAAGAAAGAGACTGGGCAAAAATGGCCTGCATGGCAGAGTTCCAAGACGAAAACCACTGCCGAGCAAAAAGAACATTAAGGCTCATCTCAATTTTGCCAGAAAACATCTTGATGATCCCCAAGACTTTTGGGAAAATACTCTGTGGTCTGACGAGACAAAAGTTGAACTTTTTGGAAGGTGTGTGTCCCATTACATCTGGCATAAAAGTAACACCGCATTTCAGAAAAAGAACATCATACCAACAGTAAAATATGATGGTGGTAGTGTGATGGTCTGGGGCTGTTTTGCTGCTTCAGGACCTGGAAGACTTGCTGTGATAAATGGAACCATGAATTCAGCTGTCTACCAAAAAATCCTGAATGAGAATGTCCGGCCATCTGTTTGTGACCTCAAGCTGAAACGAACTTGGGTTCTGCAGCAGGACAATGATCCAAAACACACCAGCAAGTCCACCTCTGAATGGCTGAAGAAAAACAAAATGAAGACTTTGGAGTTGCCTCGTCAAAGTCCTGACCTGAATCCTATTGAGATGCTGTGGCATGACCTTAAAAAGGCGGTTCATGCTCGAAAACCCTCCAATGTGGCTGAATTACAACAATTCTGCAAAGATGAGTGGGCCAAAATTCCTCCGCAGCGCTTTAAGAGACTCATTGCAAGTTATCGCAAACGCTTGATTGCAGTTGTTGCTGCTAAGGGTGGCCCAACCAGTTATTAGGTTTAGGGGGCAATCACTTTTTCACACAGGGCCATGTAGGTTTGGATTTTTTTTCTCCCTTAATAATAAAACTGCATTTTGTGTTTACTTGTGTTGTCTTTGACTAATATTTAAATTTGTTTGATGATCTGAAACATTTAAGTGTGACAAACATGCAAAAAAATTATTCAGTTGCCAACAACCAACTATCCAGCACCATTAGTAGAAAAACCCAAAAAATGCAACCTGTGATTCATCGATTCTAGGAAAGTTTTAGGGAGCCTTATGGGAATCCCTTATGGTAGGATATTCTTTGCTACCCCAACTGTTCTATGCTGCGTGGATGACTGGCTTCATGGTACTAAATAGTGCCAACGCTACTAAAATAATTTATAACCATTTACTTTAACAGCGTCAAATTATTGCTGTTTGGAGATTAGGAGACCTTAGGTTCACATTTTGGTTACACAGCTTTGTTAGTGTGTAGTAAGTAAAGTAAGTAAATAAAACATTGGCGTTGCTAAAAAGATATTTGCAAAGAATGCAAAAGAAAATTTTTATAAATCACTTTGAGCAGATATCAGAAAATAAAGCCAAATGTAAACTTTGCAACACTAAACTAATATCCTCCAACAGTACAGAAATTATGCAAAATATAAAAGCTAAAAGTAAAAATATAAACACTCTACAGTGACTGACTGATGTGTAGCAGTCGTGCTCTGATATCTATTGGAGTGAAAGTCTCGATACAAAATATAACTCATGTTATGTACACATATGCAGTTTCTCACCTCATGATAAACAGCGTCCCTGGTGTCATCAGATGTTTCCTTTTCAGATGCCTTTTCAGCCTCCTCTTTCCCCAAAACCTGGCTGATTTTAGAGGTAGTGGCCTCATCCTGTTCATCTAAATACAGGCTCATTTTTCAAGAAGAATGGGTTCCTTGGAAGGTCATTTACCAATGGCAGACTGTCAACAGAAAAATCACAGCCTTATTCTTTCCCTTACCTCAAGATCACATGATAAAGGTCTGGAACATTTACAGCTTGTAGACAATCAGTGCAGCATTGTGATGAAATGGAGGCAATAGGCCAGTGTTACAGGACGGCACATAGTGGCGACAACACAAATTATGGTGGAAAAGACATTTCACGGTGTACAACAAACAAAACAATATTTATATTTTCATGCCAGGTAACGCAAAGAAACCCGGGGTATGTTAAGCTCCCTTTGTAGTACACCACCCTGGTCTGAACTGGTAAACCAGCAACTTCATTACTGTGTCATGCTGGAAAGCAAACTTTGGTTACACAGCTTTGTTTGATTTCTGCCTTGGTTCATGTCTATAGCTCAATGTTCATCTGTTTTGGCAGGTGAAATACAATATTATAAATCAATTTTTTGATTGGTCTCATGTAATATTTATTTTTCATTTCAAGAGCTGTAAGCCGTAATCATCGAGATTATAACAAAAAAAGGCTTTAAATATTTCACTTTATGTGTAATGAATCTAGAATATATTAAAGTTTCACTTTTTGAATGAAATTACAAAAAAAAAACATTTTTCCATGATACAAGATTTTTTTGAGATGCACCTGTAAGCGCATGACAAAAACCGAAAATGAAACATGAAAAATGAAAGAAAATTCTAAAGTGAATTTAAAATACAGTCAAACACTACATGTTTTCAAACATTCATTCATTATCCTAACCCACTTATCCTGAACAGGAGCCTATCCCAGCATACATTGGGCGAAAGGCAGGAATACACCCTGGACAGGTCGCCAGTCCATCGCAGGGCAATTTAGACTCTCCAATCAGCCTAACCTGACTGTGGGAGTGCCGGGAGGAAACCAGAGTGCCCGGAGGAAACCCACGCAAACTCGGGGAGAACATGCAAACTCCACACAGAGAGGCCCAGGCCGACGGGGATTCGAACCCAGGACCTCCTTGCTGTGAGGCGGCAGTGCTACCCATCCGTGCCGCCTGTTTTCAAACAATCAAATATTTTTTGGTTTACCAAGTTGTTCTTTTTCAGTTTCAACATGCAATTATTAACTACAATTCTTCGTCTTCTTTTTTTCATTTATATTACAACGGTTTGTCATAGTCAGCGCTCTGTGCTCAAAGTTTCACTGTGTGGTTTTCTGTGGACCACGTGCCAATCAGAAACGAGTACGGACTGTTGTCAGGCAGCATTTAGAGTTATAGGTTTCAACAAGTTTTTCTAGTACTTCAGAAACGCATTTATGCTTCCTGATTTCTGCAGGACCTCATTATTACAGTGAATCGTTATTGGCCTCAGCATGCTCCGTTCAACTAGATATTACAATTTTGCTACCAGTGAATATGCACTTAAGATCATTTAACAGCACATCAGCCACCTATTAGTTGCTAATCCTCCATTTCAATTAAACCACGTAGCCATGCCCGGGAGGGAAGAACCAACCAGCCTGCATCTCCCCCCGAGTTACTTGTCACATCAAATGTATTACATTCAGCGTAATCATTATTTGGACTATTTTAGGCTTAGACAATACAATTCCATACCTTATCGTTTCATAAACGGCGACCAATCCTTCTACCTCAGCTTCTCGTTCACAGACAGGACTTAATTTCCGCGCAACGTTCACTAGTCTCACTGCGTGTGTTTTCTGGGGACCACTGGCCAATCAGAAGGGAGTACAGACTGTTGTCGGGCGGCATTTAGAATTATAGGTTAATTATAAATCATTGTAACGGTATTTGTGCAGCGCATGTGCATTTACAGTCTAACTTTAACAGAGTAGACATTTTAGGCTCAACACGCCAAGTATTAGTAAACAGTAGTTTCTCCAAATCATGAGTTAATAGAAAGTAATTTATATTCATGCATTTAAGACCACTTAACCGCAGATAGTTGTGACAATTTTGCTAGCAGTGAACCTGCATAAATGCATAAAGTAAACATTTTAAATACATGTTCAAGTTTTGCCTTTTGTGTCGCCTATTGTCTTGACTTTTTTTTTTATTGAAGGGATGCGATCTCCCTATATGAATGGAAATATCCTCATACAAATACTGTATGAACCCTCACTTTAACTCGTGGGTTGTCGTATTGGTTGTGGCTGCTGAGAGTGTCTCCAGGTACACCTACTTTTACTGCCAAATTGAGGCCCCTCTTTCTTTCAATTGTCCTATGTTCCCAATTTTGTAGTAAACAGTCACGAACATAATTGTATTATTGGCCCATTTTCTAACTTGTTGAATCAGACATTATATATATAATATAAATAGGGAATAATTACATCAGCAGATAGCCTAATTATAACCTTACATTACAGTCATTTAGCAGACGCTCTTATCCAGAGCGACGTACAACAAAGTGCAAATTAAACACAAGAACAAGTGCAAAGAGGACCTGAGAGGACAGTACAGTTGTCCCAGTGTAAACATACAGAAAATCAGAACCAGAATACCTGTAGCCATTACATCTAATTTGTTATAATCTCAGTCAGAATAATCTCCATCAGAATCAATTTGTCAAACAAAACAGAAATTGTCATGGCAGCCATGAATGAAGGCAAATTGCACCATTCTATTATATTTATTCACAGATATGTTTATCTTTTCAATAGGCAGGAAATTATCAAGATTACCAATTATATTATATATTATGTTTGCTCTTTGATATGAAGTAGTTTGGAGAAGAGGCAGATTTAATTGTGCTGGTAAGTGGGAGGCTGATATTAGAATTGATATGTTTGATATGATATTTTTGTCTTATAATATTATCACAATATTATAAGCAAGATGAAAACTTTTATTTTTGTTTGGGGTCAGATAGGGAACTTTTGGGAGAGGGGTGAGCGGACCAATTTTACACTGGGCCAGTGTATGCTTAGGGTAGCAGAGGATGAGATCAACTAAGGACTTGCAGGGAAAGTGGGAAAGAAAATTTTAATGTATAGAAAATTAAGCTCATAGGGGAACATGAGAAGGGTCTTATGCCCCCTGCTTCAGACAATGCAGTGCTCTTTGAAAATGGAAAACAAGCTTGTAGTGGAGGTGAGACTATTATCATGGGTGACTTCCATTACTCCACTATTAATTGGGAATTGGTGACAAGACAAGGAAAATCTTTTGTGCCACAGTATGTCAGTCAGCCTACAAGAGATAAATCAATTCTAGGTCTGGTGCTATGTAATGATACCGACAGAATTTGCAGTGTAGAGGAAAGGGTGCCTCTTGGTACACTTAGTTTGGGAAATTAAGTCGAGGATAGGGAGGGCAAATGTTTTGCATTCAAAGTAATCACAAGGCCCATTCCATACACAAATGTAAAACATAATTGATGTCTGGGCTCAGTTTAACAGATTATAACAAAACAAGGAAATATAGACAGTTATAAACTCAGTGAGCGCTTTATTAGGTAGACCTGTACACCATGTTGTTAATGCAAATATTTAATCAGCCAATCATGTGACGGCAACCAAATGCATAAAAGCATGCAGAGATGGTCAAGAGGTGATTTGTCATTTGAATAAATGTTATCTAAGTGACATTGACCGTGGAATGATTGTTGGTGTCAGATATGGTGATTTGAGTATCTCAGAAACTGCTGATCTCCTGGGAACAATCTAAAATTAGCAGAGAATGGTGCGAAAAACTAAAAATATCCAGCGAGGAGCAGTTCTGCAGGCAAAAATGTATTGTTAATGAGAAGTTGTGTACCCCGGCTACAGCAGTAGAAGTCTAAAAAATAAGTTGAGTAAATAGTTATAGTAATAGTTTATCTTTATTATCTAGTAAATAGACCTCACTATGAGCTCCTGGCAGTCAAGCTTCATGTTCAAGCCTGTTTTCCATTCTGGTTCCTCAGTGGTGCAATGACTTGCCTACCACTGTCAGGACAGCAGAATCCCTCCCCCTATTTCGACGCAGACTAAAGACACACCTTTTCAAACTGTACCTTAATCCTCCCTCCTGATTTCCCCCCTTCCCCCCTTTTCCGATATCCCTCTCGTCTACCCCCCAAAAGCGTCTGCCAAATGACTACAATGTAAAATGTAAATGTAAATACGTAATAAAGTGCTACAGTACTGTGCAGAAGTCTTAGGCACTCTAGACTTTATTATATACATGTTTATTTTTTGTGAGTGTTAGTATAAAAGAACACATTTGAGATTTCCAAATATTCATTTTCCAAAAGATTAAATTTTACAGAGACATTTTTGTATTTAATTAAAAAATTATTACTGTAAGCAATTGACTACTTTTGACATAAAAACTTGATCAAGGCTGTCTGAGATCAGAAGCAAGGAGCCAACCAAAGTCTGCAGAAGAACTGTGGCAAGTTCTCCAATATGCTTCAAACACTTCCCTACTGATTGTCTTATAGAACTGCAGGACGGCGTTGGAGAATTGATGCTGTTTTGAAGACAAAGGGTGGTCACACCAAATATTGATTTGATTTAGTTCTGGCAAATTACTAAAATGTAATGTAAAATGTGTAGTACGTTTATTTAGGACCTTTCATTGAATTATTTCATGTTAGGTTTTAGGCAGGTGTGAAAAAATGCTGTAAAATAAGATTGCTTTCAAAAATACTTATGTTAATAGTTTATCTTTGTCAATGAACAAAATGCATGAACAGAAGAAGTGAATGAACAGAAAAAAAATCTAAATCAAATCAATATTTGGTGTGACCACCCTTTGCCTTCAAAACAGCATCAATTCTTCTAGGTATACTTGGACACAGTTTTTGAAGAACTCGGCAGGTAGGTTGTTCCAAACATCTTGGACAGACAGACGCGATGATGTTGAGATCAGGGCTCTGTGGGGGCCATACCATCACTTCCAGGACTCCTTGTTCTTCTTTACGCTGAAGATAATTCTTAATGACATTGGCTGTATGTTTGGGGTCATTGTCCTGCTGCAGAATATATTTGGGGCCAATCAGATGCCTCCCTGATGGTATTGCATGATGGATAAGCATCTGGCTATACTTCTCAGCATTGAGCAGACCATTCATTCTGACCAAAGCCTTCTGCTACAGCCAAATATTGAATTGACACATCAGTCCAGAGAACCTGCTCCTGCCCCAGTTCGTTTCGTGCATAATTGAGCACTTGGCCTTGTTTCCACGTCGGAGGTATGGCTTTTTGGCCACAATTACAAAAGTGTACCTAGAAGAATTGATGCTGGTTTGAAGGCAAAGGGTGGTTTTCGTCTGTTCACTCAATTTGCATTTTATTAATTGATAAAAATATTTTGATAATTAATATTTCTATTTTTGAAAGCATTCTTACTTTACAGAATTTTATTATTATATTTCTAATTGGCTACAATATTTTGTCATCTTTTGATACCCATGAACGAATTTCATTGATCCGAAAATTTTGTTACAATTGGTTTTGACATGTTCAAAACATGTTGACATGTTCATGTTCATATGTTCATGTTCAAAACAAATTGTAAACTTGTGTTTACAATTTGTGTGGTTCTAAATTGTAAATTGCAAATTACAACCAACATATGATTCTGACCTACTTACTGTTGGCATATTATTGTAGCTAAGTTTGTGCTGAAAACAAAGATATGAAACACATTGGAATCAGTTGATTAAAGTTGATTAAAATGACAGAAATGTCAGAGCATGGCACAGTCACCAGTTTTGCTCATTTTGCCCTCAGACCCCACTTCTGAAGAACAATCCTCACGATTGACCTCATTTATAATAAAGTAAAGATCTTGCAGTCACATGCAAAGTACCGAAATATGAAAATAAGTCAACTTAATTGATCAGTTGAACACACACAGTTTTTACATATGAACCGATAGTTGCTTTAATTATGTAATCCACAGTCAGAGCTTTTGCAGAAATACAAGGACAAAAGGTGAGCTCTTCTGTGTTGGCAGGCAGGAGCCGACATTGGCAGATGGAGATGGAGCAATCCAAGCAATGGAGCCGGCATGTTCAATGATACTTGCAATGTTCAATGATACGGATGCGATATATTTTGGGCCACCGCGTTGAACCCGACGGAGCCGTGGCGTTATTTCCCGTTTTTCGCCGCGGTCAATGAGAAGACGGGAGAGAGCGACGAGCTTGATCGGATTTTATTAATGTTTTATTCGCGTTTACATTTTTAAACCGACCGAACCGAAGATTCCTTTTGACCACTTACTGAGGTAAGTTACCTCCTAGCAACACGACGTGAATTTATTGTGAACCTTTCGTTGCGCAAATGGAAAGTGTCACAACGTTTAAGAAAAGCTACTTTCGAGTAATGTCGATGGGAAAAGCTTTTTGGTAGTTAGCTGGGTAGCTAGTAGTGGGAGTCATTTGTGAAGTTAACTTTTATGGTATCTAGGGACGCTGTTCACAGCAGCCGTGGTATCTAGGGACGCTGTTCACAGCAGCTGTGGGGGTAACGTTACTACGAAGTTAGATTACTACGAGGGGGTAGCGATTATTATTATTATTATTATTATTATTATTATTATTATTATTATTATTATTGTTGTTGTTGTTATTACTGGCACTTTTGTACACCTGTTTCATCCTACATATATGTAATAGTACATACAAATATCACACATTTACAAGTCCAGCTTGTGTGGTCTAAGCTGCTCTGACTTTTGTTAAAATTTTAATAATCTTTTTGTACAAAAGATTTTTAACCTGTCAAATATGGTTATTTCTCATGAACAGTTATGATTTGCATGTCCTCTGAGCAATGTCTTGTCTATTTCTTCAGCTTCAGCACCTGCTGCAGTCTCCAGAGCACCAACTAAGTCTACAGGCAGAGGTATGGAGAGGCTATCCTCTCATAACAAATATTGTATTACCTTGGTTTGTTTTTTTGGCTATGTTCTGGCTGTGTTCTTTACTTTCTCTTGTGTTCTATTAAGAGAGAACCTTGCAATGTCAAACATCTTTTAATGGATTGTTTACAATTGTAATCTCTGAAATATAGCATTTATAAAAAGGGATATAAATGGTATTTGAATGTGAGCTTGACTCTTTCCAATGTGACTTTTTCCTTCAGAGCTGAGTGGTCCCACATCAACAGTGTCCAGAGGCAGTCCTGTATATGTGCATGCCTCCTCCTTGCATGGTAAATATATTCATAACCATTACATAATTTAACTTGTTTATGCTGAAATTAGATCCTAACATAGATTTTTTTTCCTGAATATCTTCTCCTGCACCATGTACAGCCTCCAAAAAGCAGCCCACAGCCACTGTGTCAAGAACAGAGGGTACTGATGTACCTTCAGCGCCAGTGAAGGCCCCCATTCCAGTCCCAGTGGAACTTCAGCGTGTGTTTGTGGAGCTCACTGAAGCAGTAGCGCAAAGTATGGCATTGAATCTTACCCAATAGTAAATACTCTGTGAAGAGCCATCATTCATTGTATTTACTTTTTATTTCTTACTTCCGTTGTGATAATATACTACAATTGTGGAAATTTTAAAATAGTTTGACTGATGACCCTTAGTCTCAAAGTTCACAGTGGAGTTGCTACAACAGCGCCACATGTCTCTGTCTCTGACAATATGTCCTCTTTTCCATCCTCCAGCCCCTGTCACACATGAGCCAGAGACACGACTGGATGAAGGTGAGCCTCACTCCGTGAACACAACTGAAGTGATTGTTGAGTGTTATTGTGTCAGCTCTTAGATACTTTGTCAATTTAGTGTTTTAAGTCAGTAACCCCATACTTTGTGTTTTGTAGCAGTAATACAGCCAGCAACAAATTCTCCCCCTCCGTCTCCACTCCCTGGTGTGCCTGGCAAGTACATATACTGCCCAGCTAAGGTATTTTCCCAATACCAAGCACAAGGCATGGCAAGGGAGATGACCTGGAGTGAGTTTCAGACCACTGCCTTTTATGAAAAGGAGAAACAAAGATCAATTATCTTGATCAGCTGAGAGAGGAAAATGAAGCGTATGCACACTGTGGCGCCCCTGCTCCTGCATGTTGCGCCACGTGGGTAGAGAACCCCAGAAGGGCCTGCACAACGCAACCCTGCAACCGTTATGCATTGGGAGAGGTATGCGAAGGGGTCTATTTTCCTAGGGAAGTGATGGGGAGATCAGCACCATGGAGAGAGAACCCTCTACCTGCAGGTCCAGGACCCCGGACAGCGCACGTAAGTGAACACGGTGGAAAACTACTGACTCAGCTGCAGCTCTTTTCCCTAATGAGCAGGGGAAGATATTTAAGGCGCGGTCGAGGCTGCAAACGGAGTCGGTCGGCGCCTATGCTGAGGAAGGAAGAGCAGAGGAAAGATCCTCTACCGTACTGACCTGGAGGATAATTGAGCCCCCTTACCTAACCCTATCTCTGTGTGCTTCCCCCAGCCCTGACGCGGCCCCGGAGGGAAGAAGGAAGGAGGCCCTGAAGAATACCCCGGTCTGGGAAGAACCTAATTTAGTTTTGCCTCAACGGCCCTTTTATTTTCTCCCGTTTTACTACCCTTGCCCTGAGGGGGGGCGCTATCAGCAATACCCCAACGAAAAAAAAAAGAAAACAGAAAAAATAAAAAGACTAATTTTTTCTGGATTACTGACTCCTGTGTCTTGGATTTCAGCTGGGCCCACCCACGGCCTCAGGATTTACCCCCAGGCACCACAACACACAGACACGCGCATGTACACACACGCACCCACACACTACACACACACACACACGCATATACACTCGCACGCACGCAAACACACGCATGCACGCACACGCGCACACACACACGCACACAGACACATGCATGTACACACACGCACACACACAGTTCTTCCAAGCCCCCGCCCCCACCATTGAACATTGGAACATTGTAAAATGCCTTTTTTTGGTACAGGTTTATATACTTGTTTCAGTCCCTTTGCTTAATTGTATATTTCTGTTGTTGCTGCACTTTTTTTTTTACATAGATGTTGCATACCTAGTAATTAAAGAATTTGTATTGTACACGGGTGTCTTCATGTATGTGTGTATTGGGTACTGTATCAGGATGTGCATGTGTGCCTGTTAATATTAGTGAAATTAATAAATTATGTCTGTATTAAAGCAATGACTCCAGTGTTGCTATGTGTAGGAATTTGGTCCTTTGTGAAGTAAAACTTGTAGTCCAAAATTCAGATCAATAACAATTTATTAACAGAGCAAAAATAGTCTTAATTACAGTATGAAGCGTATAATTTCAATCATAAAATCATGTTGTATTAGAATGAGCTTTTATGCCCCAAACCTCCTGAAGTAAAATGCTGATATAAAATGCAGGTACCTGTCCCTGATGAGGTGAATATGCATTATTTTGTATGCATGTGATGTGGAAGGAAACCAAATGGGCATTGTCACCAAATCAAACAGTAATCTCCTGTTTCACACCCATCTACCACCCTGGCATCCTCCCTGGTGGCGCACTGAAGCAGGAAATGTATTATTCTTGATGATATTCATTTTTCGTTTTTATTTTTATTTTACTGAAACGTTGTCAAGAAACAAATTTTTTTATCTTGAACCATCCATCCATCCATCCATTATCACCCGCTTATCCGGAGTCGGGTCGCTGTGGCAGTAGGTCAAGCCGGGTATTCCAGGCGTCCCTCTCCCCAGCAACACATTCTAGCTCCTCCTGGGGGATCCCGAGGCGTTCCCAGGCCAGGAGAGATATATAATCTCTCCAGCGGGCTCTGGGTCTACCTCGGGGTCTCCGCCCAGGTGGACGAACCCGGAAAAACTCCAAAGGGAGGCGCCGAGGAGGCCCAAACCACCTCAATTGGCTCCTTTCGACGCGAAGGAGCAGCTCTGTGTTCAGTTTGCATTTGGTTTTTATGCTTGCAATTCACTACCTGACTAAGGGACATTTTTCTGTTGATGACTTTAAGTTAAGTTTCATACTGGGAGAATCTGATTTTCATAAAATTGCTTAGTTCCCTAATTGCTTAGTCCACTTTCTCTCCTCTTTTGGATCATCATTGTCACCATGAAAACCAACTTTTCTTTCTCTCCTGCTCTCTTCTGAACTCTCTCTCAGCCTCCACTCTCTTTCTCGCCTCCTCTGCCCTGATCTCTCTCTCAGCCTCTACTCTCTTTCTTTCCTCCTCTGCCCTGATCTCTCTCTCAGCCTCTACTCTCTTTCTCTCCTCCTCTGTTCTGATTTCTCTCTCAGCCTCCACTCTCTTTCTTTCCTCCTCTGTTCTGATCTCTCTCTCAGCCTCCACTCTCTTTCTTTCCTCCTCTGTTCTGATCTCTCTCTCAGCCTCCACTCTCTTTCTCTCCTCCTCTCTTCTGATCTCTCTCTCAGCCTCGATTCTCTTTCTTTCCTCCTCTGTTCTGATCTCTCGCTCAGCCTCCACTCTCTTTATCTCCTCCTCTGTTCTGATCTCTCCCTCAGCCTCCTCTTTCTTTCTCTCCTCCTCTCTTCTGATCTCTCTCTCAGCCTCCTCTTTCTTTCTCTCCGCTTCTCCTCTGATCTCCATTTCATTCATTTGGATTTTGTGTTTTCCAAATATCACTGCTATCAGCACAGTAATAATTACTCCAATTGATCCAACCAGGACAGAAATATAGGTAATCTCCTGCCTATTTCTTTCCTCCTCTGTTCTGATCTCTCTCTCAACCTCCTCTCTTTTTCTCTCCTCCTCTGTTCTCACCTCTCTCTCAGCCTCCTCTCTCTTTCTCTCCTCCTCTGTTCTGATCTCTCTCTCAGCCTCCTCTCTTTTTCTCTCCTCCTCTGTTCTGATCTCTCTCTCAGCCTCCTCTCTCTTTCTCTCCTCCTCTGATTGTATCTTTCTTTGAGCCTGCTGGATCATCGTAGTAGTGTGGTGGTATCCTTGCATGGTAAACAGCACTGTCTCAATCTTATCCAGAAGCTCTGTAACCTGAGTGCGGTTGTTCTTTTCTCTGTTGTTAAACACATGATATTGGCCACCACAGCTGTTGATGAATTCCTGGAGATCTCTGCTTTTTCTCAGAAACTCCTTCACTGGTATTATCAGCTCATCTCCTCCAGTGAAAAGCACCAATGAGTATTTCAAAGCGCATTCTCCAAAATTATCCTGGATCCATTTTACAGTGTTCCTATCTTCCAATGTGAATCTCCCCAGCCTGACCACTAGCAGGAAAAATTGATTGACATTTTCTTCCATTTCACGCTTGATTTCATCATTAGAAATATATATGTCAAAGATCCCAGGTGTGTCGATCACAGTAACACTCCACCCTGCCACCTCTGCACTATGTGTCTCACACCTTAAGCTAACAGCCACAGGGGAAACTCCCTCTTTAAACACCTCTCTCCCCAGGATGGTGTTTCCAGTTGCACTCTTCCCTGTTCCAGTCTTGCCCATCAACATAATCGACAGTTTATGAAGTGCAGGTCTCCTTCCAGACTCTGTGAGAAAATACAGTGCAGGAGTTATTCATCATATCTCATAACTGAGATTAAAGTAGCCTGCAGCTGCACACATATTACATGACAATTGCTGTGAAATTAGAATTGTACAGTCCCCTCCAAAGGTATTGTTATACCTGTTGTATCAGACCACCCAATTTTAAGGTGAGCAGAAGTATTGGAACATGTGACTGACAGGTGTTTCTTGTTGCCCAGATGTGTCCTGTTTGATGTATTGGTTGTACAATAATAGCTCTGAATATCAACTCTTGGTTTTAGCCTTAGGTTGAAGACCGCATTTGTGTTAGAAAAGCTAAATCAACATGAAGACAAGAGAGCTGTCTTTGGGAAAAAAGCAAGCCCTTTTGAAGCTTAGAAAAGAGGGGAACATGGCTCAGGCAGTAAGAGCAGTCATCTGGCAGTCAGAGGGTTGCCGGTTCGATCCCCCGCCTGGGCTGTGTCGAAGTGTCCCTGAGCAAGACACCTAACCCCCTAATGCTCCTGACGAGCTGGTCGGAGCCTTGCATGGCAGCCAATCACCGTCGGTGTGTGAGTGTGTGTATGAATGGGTGAATGGAGAAGCATCAATTGTACAGCGCTTTGGATAAAGGCACTATATAAATGCCTGCCATTTACCATTATGTTCAGCTTTTATCTCAAGCCAAAATGAGATAGAGAGAGAGAGAGAAAAGATGGAAAAAAAGACATTCTGTAAATACTATCAAACATATTTTGAACAATTACATTTGCTTATCTCATTGAGTTATCCAGCACTGTTCTCCTGGCTGAACCCAAAGGACATAAATTCATTATTACCTTTCAGAGTAAAAATGATAATGATCAGGGCACATCCAAAAGTAATGAGTAAACCTAAGCCCTTCAGCCATGGCCACTTCTGAAGGATACTGTTTGGATTATACACTGGAAAACATCAGAGAACACATGATTGAACAAATTATTCCACAGAACAATTTAAAGTGAAATGACAATGAAAAATACTCATCTTAATTCAATGACTGAAATTGTCGCCTGAATCAATTTGTTCACAGTGATGCATTATCGTGACAGTAACATTGCAGGAAAATAAAATTACACAATTACAAATGAATCAATATAAATCATGAAAACCTTTTCATTGATAACATTTCTTATAATATCGACATGGTATAGTACACTACAGCTTGAATGGGTGTACACTGTCACATGGTTAACCCCCTGGGCTCTCAATGGCAAAATTAGGAAAACTGGTGACTGTGCCATGCTCTGACATTTGTGTCATTTTAATGAACTTCATATACAGTGATTCCAATGTGTTTCATGTCTTTGTTTTGAGCACAAACTCAACTACAATAATATGGCAACAGTAAGTAGGTTAGAGTCAAATTGCTCTAGAATCACACAAAATGTAAACAGTAGTTTTGAACACGCATAGAACTTGAGTAAAAACACACACTAAACAATTGTAACAGAATTTTTGGATCACTGAAACGTGTTCATCTCGGTCTTGGGTATCAAAAGATGACAAAATATTGTTGGAAATCCAATTAGAAATATAAAATAAATAGTGTTGTCACTACTATTTTTCAGCAGCAGCTGACAATGGGAGGGCTAATGGCCTTTTTTCAATGATTATTTATGAGGTATGTGGTCCTGCCAGGTAAGTAGGCTTTTCACACCTGGCCTGACCCCTCCCTACCTCTAAGACAAAGCAATACTCAGTGAGCCATTTAGAAGACAAATACATTTTCTGATTCAGGAAATTGAATTGAAATCACCACACAAACTACATTAGATTAGATTAGATTCAACTTTATTGTCACTGCCCAAGTCCTATCACAATGAAATACAGTTTGGCATCTAACCAGAAGTGCAAAATAGTGCAATGAAGATGCCATTCACAAAGACATCCAAGTTTTGCGTGCCATTTTTCAAAACAGTTCCTGTTCAGCTGCAAGCACAGGGGGACATCACAGCTTTTACACTTCCAAGGAGTGCTCAGTTTTTTCCCAGTGTCCATCCTGCAAAGTGTGCACATCTTGCGACCATACGACGCCATCTTGCTGGCATCCAGAGTCTGTGTGGCTGTAGGCACAGGCACATGATCACAATTGACCGGTTGAGGTTTCTTTGGTACATTCTGTGAGACACCACACAGCTGTGCAGCGAGCTCCTCCACAAAAGCCTTGTGTGTCATTGCTTCCTGCTGTCCCAGTGATGACAGTTCTCTGTGCAGAATGTATGCATTTGTTGCAGCAATGTCCAAAAAAGTATTAAAAAACTATTTCCGATACCATCTCATGGTTTTGTAATACTGTATGAGTTGATCGGACAGATCAACACCCCCCATGTGTGCATTATAATCGATGATAGGCGAGGGGCATGGAAAGTTCTTGGTAATCCAGAAACCGTCTTGCTTCACCCTCCGTTCAATTGTGTCCCCAGTGAAGGCTGCATGGATTGTGGAGCAGACAGATACCTCTCGTGTGTCCATCCATTTCACAAACACCAGAGGACCCTCCCTTATCCACCTCAGAGCTCCTCTTCTTGACTTCTTAGTCAGAGCATTACAGGCAGCGCGTGGACAGTCCTTTCTGTTGTCCCTATATGTCCCACAAGCACCAAAGTTTTGTTTGTGCAAGTCCCTGAAGAGCTTTGGGCTTGTATAGAAATTGTCCATAGACACATTATACCCAGAACCCAAGTAATTACGATTCACAAGTGACATTACAGTGTTATATGAAAGCCCATGTCCTGTCTGAAAGTGGTTCTTTCCTGTGTACACTGCAAAATCCACAGTATATCCATTGCTTGAGTCGCAAAGCACAAACAACTTGAAACCCCACTTTGTTGGCTTTTCTTTCATATACTGTCGCATACCTGTGTTTGCTTTAGTTGCTACCATGCTTTCATCCACTGCAAGGTTCCTGCGAGGATGATAGAAAGCTTGGCAGGCTTGCTGAATTGTCTCCATGAGAGGTTTGACCCGGAAGAGCTTGTCCTGCTGTGGTGTTCCCCGCTTCCTGTAATTTTCTTGGTCCTTGTCTGGATCACTCATGTGTACATTCCAGGAAATAGACCTGTATCTGTCCCTTGACATTATGGTTGCCGGGAATGTGATCAAAAAAATGTTTTCCTTCCGCCAGTAATCTCTGATTTGGTTCAACTTTATCATGCCCATGTAAAATAATAGTCCAATGTACTTGTAGAATTCCTCTACTCCAATGTCAGTCCACTTGTACTTGCTCCCTTTTGCTTTTGCCTTGGCAGCATGTTTGTTCGTTTTGTTGCAGAGTGTCTTGACAGCATCTGTAGAGAAAAATAATTTGAACAAGTCCAGTGGAGTGTGCGTGTGTGCCGGACTCAGTTGCACTCCAGGTGGCCGCGTAGGATGGAAACGCATCACCGGTGGAGCCACATCAGCAACATTCTCCGTTTCCCATGACAGCACTGGCGGAGCTTGTGAGCTTGGTGGAGGCCCGCTGCGACGCCTGCGTGGCTTTTTCGCTGGCCGTGAACTCGGCTGTGTTTCCTGATCAGCATCTCTGTAAAGATAAATAAAAAAACTATAAATTACAAGCTATAAATTATGCTGAAACCACATTAGCTGAAATTTAATTAGCATCACGTATGTACTGTTTTGAGATGCAATGGTAAGAGTGTTGGATTTTACAAACCCACATTACTGAATATTCAGACGAACACAGAGAAGTTGCAATACAGCACATTTGAAATACACACGCAAGAAAAAACTATTTATCTTTACTAATAAAAACTAATGCTAATAATACAAGCTATAAATTATGCTGAAACCACATTAGCTAAAATTTAATTAGCATCACGTACAGCACATTTGAAATACACACGCAAGAAATGCACTTACTCATGCAGTTCTTCCTCAGCTGGTGGTGTAATACTACTACTTTGTACTTCTGCATCTTCATCTCTGAAAATAAAATAAAAACAAAATTGTTTGGAAACATAACATAGTTACATCATAAAGCCTACAAACAAAGAGGCCTCCTTACCGAGTACCCTACGTCTAAGACAAAAACGCAGTGGTATTATTTTGAGTGGAAACTTACGAATGCGCGTTACTGAATATTCAGACGAACAGAGAGAAGTTGCAATACAGCACACGTATTTACCAATATGATCGTAAGAAATGCACTTACTCATGCAGTTCATCCTCAGCAGGGTCCTCAGCTGGATCCTTTCGCAGTTCGAAATGGCATCGCTCTTCGTCAGTGTCCCCTTCAGTGTCGGTACCAGATGAGTTGTTCGCATCTTCTTCATCTCCGCTCTCCCACAAGGCATGCAAAACCTGTCCAGTGATTCGTGCCATTTTTCGTAATGAAACGTGTTCCGTGATGAAAATTTTTTACCTCAAATGAAGTAAATAGCCTCTGCTTCTGTATGTCATTTTATCGTGCTTTACAGTAGGCGTTTTCGCACATGGCATCGCGCCTCCCCAACCGGAGTGCAATTATCACCTCGTTTCAATGTGAATGAAATGGGCCGGAATTCGCACGAACGAAACTCGCATATTCATGAGTAAAGATTAAGAAATCGCAGTGGTTTTATTAATCTATTTTCAAACGTTTTAAAACAATTCATATTATGTGTCAATCGGTTCATTAGGAAGTCAAGATTCTAAGGTTTCTGTCAATATGTTCATTGCATATGGATGGTAAAATCTCACAAAGTTAATCATCCAAATAGAAAAGAAAGTTGATTTGATCTTGCCCTTGTCGCCAGCGACGATGCCGACCCCAGAGGGTTAAAAGAAAGTGGCACCTAAACCATTTGTACTTTGGGGATTTTTAAATGGCAAATTCAAATGACCTTGAAAGATCATCCTAACAAAAAAAAAGCAGATTTTACTTAATAATAATCCAGATATGAATACTTGGTCTTGGAGTCCATTTCTGCAATCATGTTTCCACATGGAATTTCCTACATGAATAT
This sequence comes from Conger conger, assembly GCF_963514075.1. Taxonomy (NCBI): domain Eukaryota; kingdom Metazoa; phylum Chordata; class Actinopteri; order Anguilliformes; family Congridae; genus Conger; species Conger conger. Next base: position 78,732,972 of record NC_083761.1, read on the forward strand.
TTTATGTCTATCTTGTATATAATTTCAATGCAGTCTCTGAATTGTTACCCATTTCCATCCTGCTTAGGTAAACAAAACTGGATTTTGTTTTTTCATATACAGTGCAGTCCATAAGTATTTGGACAGTGGTACTTTGTTATTTTGGCTTTGTACTCTGCTTTGTATCCCTTGCTTGCAATAACTGCATCATGAAGATGCTCCCAATTAGTTTGGACGCATTTCTCCTTAAGTTGGCAGAGAGAATGTTTTTGTAGACTACTAAATTCATCCTGCTGTTACTATCATGAGTTCCATCATCAATAAAGATTCACTCCAGATTCACTCCAGAAGCAGACATGCAAGCCCAAGCCATGACACTTCCTCCACCATGCTTCACAGATGAGCTTGTTTTCATGAGAAGATCCCGTCTTTCTAAAAGTCTTTACTGAATTTCAAGCAGTTTAAGACGGGAAGTGACACAGAGCTTAAGTTCGGAAATGTGGAACACTGTGGCATAGAGGAGGTGGGACGCAAAGTCTGATAGTAGATGGTGTAAAATAAAGGGGGATGGTAAAGGCTCTGATTAATCTAGGGGTGAGTTTGTGACAGACGGAGCAGAGGGGAATGTCTCAGGACGAGCGCTTTTTCGGCAACAGAATAGTGGGGAGTGGGACGACGGGGGTGGTCCGCAAACCTCTTCGTCTCTGAGACGTGGCGTAGGAGAATAGTGCGGGCCTTCTTCCAGGCTCTGTGTGTGCGACGTACCAGCAGTAGGGCGGCAAGAGCTTCTACACCCCTCTGTTCCTCAAGAAACAGGGGTGGCTCATGGCCCAGGCAGCAGGCGAAAGGTGAAAGTCCCATGGAGGAGACTGGGAGCTAATTCTGTGCCTACTCCACCCACGGGAGTGAGTCGACCCAGGAAGACAGGGATTTCTCCACCAGTCAGCTCTGCTGTCTCCTTGAAGGAGGGTAGCTTTGGCAGTGCTACAAAGTCTACGAATTTGGAAAACTGGTCCATCATGGTGAGGACCACAGACATCCCCTTGGAGACCAGCAAACCGGTAACAATGTCCAGGGTGACGTAAGACCACGGCTGATGCAGAATAGATAGTGGCTGGAGGAGGCCCTGGTGCCACTGGTTGCTGGCCTCTCCTTGAGCACATTTGGGACATGCAGCAATGAAGTCAGCTGCATTTTGTTTGAAGGTTGCCCACTCTAGGACCTTGGACCATACAGCCTCTGGCAGTCCCTCAGGACTTCCTCCACCATACTGACTATGTCCAGCAGGGTAGCACCCACCAGGGTACTGGGAAGCAGGATATATGGCTCTTTGTCTTCTTGAAGAGGTGTGTGCAACCTGGAGAGTGCGTCAGGCTTGACGTTCTTGGAGCTGGGCCGGTAGGTGAGGTTAAAGTTGAAGCTGTTAAAGAACAGGGACCACCGGGCCTGGCAGGGTTAAGTCTCTTGGCCGACCTCAGGTAATCCAAATTGCAGGTGCTCGGTTCCCTCTCCAAGGAATCGCCACCTTAACGTGGTGGAGGGGTTTGTGTGTCCCAGGGATCTTGGGAGCTATGTTGTCGGGAGCACTAGCGTTAGCCCCCAGTAGGGTCTCCTAGGCCAATTGGTCCCGGAGGAGGGGCCAGACTAAGAGCAATTCAAAGACTCCATTATATGGCCTCACAAGCACAGAGATACCTCGCCCGAAAAAGCGAAACCGCGGCCCCCTTCTGGAGCCAGACCCGGTAAGGGAGCTCGTCGGCGAGTGTCTGGTGGCCGGCCCTTATCCCATGGGGATACAGGGGGCACAGCCCGAATTGGTCATGTCGGGTCGCCGCCCTGTGGGCTCACCACCTGCAGGGGTCGGCATCGGAGTTGGGTGCGTAGTGGCAGGGCGGCCTGTAGCGTAGTGGTTAAGGTAAATGACTGGGACACGCAAGGTCGGTGGTTCTAATCCCGATGTAGCCACAATAAGATCCGCACAGCCGTCGGGCCCTTGAGCAAGGCCCTTAACCCTGCGTTGCTCCAGGGGAGGATTGTCTCCTGCTTAGTCTAATCAACTGTACGTCGCTCTGGATAAGAGCGTCTGCCAAATGCCAATAATGTAATGTAATGGGTGCTTTGCCCAATAGGCAGTAGGCAAAGGCGGGCATCTGGGCGTGCTGATCCTCGGCATCGCAGTCTGGTTCTGGGGACGTGGAACATCACCTCTCCGGTGGGGAAGGAACCGGAGCTAGTGCAGGAGGCGGAGCGGTACCAACTAGATATAGTTGGGCTCACCTCCACGCACAGCACTGGTTCCGGAACCAAACTCCTGGAAAGGGGCTGGACTCTGTTCTTTTCTGGAGTTGCTCAGGGTGAGAGGCGCCGGGCAGGTCTGGAGATACTCACAAGTCACCGGGCTGTGCCACTGTGTTGGAGTTCGACCCGGGGAATGAGGGGGTCACGTCTCTGCGACTACGTGTCGCTCGGGGGAAAGCTCTGACTGTCATTTGTGCTTATGCACCAAACGGCAGTTCAGAGTATCCGGCCTTCTTGGAGTCACTGGGCGGCATCCTGGAAAGGGTGCCACCGGGAGACTCCATAGTTCTGCTGGGCGACTTCAACGCGTGGGCAATGATGGAGAAACCTGGAAGGGGGTGATTGGGAGGAATGGCCTGCTTGATCTAAACCCGAGTGGTGTCTTGTTATTGGACTTCTGTGCTGGTCATGGATTGTCAATAACAAACACTATGTTCGAGCATAGGGTAGCTCATAAGTGTACTTGGTACCAGAACTTTGGCGAAAGATTGATGATCGACTTGTGGTCGTATCAACAGACCTGCGGCCGTGTGTCTTGGACATTCGGGGTGAAGAGAGGAGTAGAGCTGTCAACTGATCACCACCTGGTGGTGAGTTGGATCAAGTGGCCGGGGCGGCTGCCGGACAGACCTGGTAAACCCAAACGTGTAGCGAGGGTGAACTGGGAACATCTGGCGGAGGCCCCTGTCCGTGAGGTTTTCAACTCCCACCAGGTCCCCTGAAGCAGCAGACAGGTACCGGGTGGCAAGAAGGGCTGTGGCTTCGGCAGTCGCTGAAGCAAAAACCTGGGTATGGGAGGAGTTCGGGGAGGCTATGGAGAAGGACTTTCGGTTGGCCTCGAGGAAGTTCTGGCAAACCATCCGACGACTCAGAAAGGGAAAGCAGGGCTTGTCTCAGGCTGTTTTCAGCAGGGGAGGAAAACTGCTGACCCGGACTGGGGATGTTGTCGGGCGGTGGAAAGAACAGTTTGAGGAGCTCCTAAACCTGAACAACACGTCCTCTGTGGAAGAGACAGAGCCCGAAGACTCGGGGGAATCTGCACCTATATCCCTTGCGGAAGTTGCTGAGGTAGTCAAAAAGCTCCTCAGTGGCAAGTCGCCGGGTGTGGATGAGATTCGCCGTGAGATGCTCTGGACATTGTTGGGCTGTCCTAACAGGCCTCTTCAGTGTCGTGTGGAGGTCAGGGATAGTACCTGCAGAGTGGCAGACTGGGGTGGTGGTCCCCATTTTCAAGAAGGGGGACCGGAGGGTGTGCTCCAATTATCGGGGTATCACACTCCTCAGATTCCCCGGGAAAGCTTACTCTAGGGTGCTGGAAAGGAGGCTCCGACCAACGGTCGAACCTCGGATTTGGGAGGAGCAATGTGGCTGCCATCCTGGTCATGGAACAGTGGACCAGCTCTTTACCTTGGCGGGGTTGCTGGTGGGGTCATGGGAGTTTGCCCATCCAGTCCACATGAGCTTTGTGGACTTGAAGAAGGCTTTCGACCGTGTCCCACGGGGAACCCTGTGGGGGGTACTGCTGGAGTATGGGGTACCGGGGCCGTTGTTACGAGCCATCCGGTCCCTGTATAACCAAAGTGAGAGCTGTGTCCGCATCCTCGGCACAAAGTCAAGCACGTTTCCAGTGGGTGTTGGACTCCGCCAAGGTTGCCCCTTGTCACCGGTCCTGTTTGTGATATTCATGGACAGGATCTCAAGGCGCAGCCGAGGTGAGGAGAGTGTCCAGTTTGGTGACCTCAGAATTGCATCTCTGCTTTTTGCGGATGACGTGGTTCTGCTGGCTTTATCGGACCATGACCTTCAGCACACACTGGAGTGGTTTTCAGCCGACTGTGAAACGGCCGGGATGAGAGTCAGCACCTCCTAGTCCGAGGCCATGGTTCTCTGCCGGAAAATGGTGGATTGCTCCCTCCGGGTTGGGAACGAGTCATTGCCCCAAGTGAAGGAGTTCAAGTATCTCGGGTCTTGTTCAAGAGTGAGGGTAGAAGGGAGCGTGAGATCGACAGGCGGATCGGTGCAACGTCAGCAGTAATGCGGGCGTTGCACTGGACTATCGTGGTGAAGAGACCGATTTACCGGTCGATCTACATCCCAACCCTCACCTATGGTCACAAGCTTTGGGTAGTGACCGAAAAAACAAGATCGTGTATACAAGGGGCCAAAATGAGCTTCCTCCGTAGGGTGGCTGGGCTCACCTCCCCCTCTCCGAACTTCCACCTCACGTTCACGACTACTGTCTGTTCCGGCTCCACGGTGGTGGAACGAATTCCCAATTGAGGTCAGAACTGTAGAATCTCTTCCCACCTTCAAGCCAAACTGAAGATGCACCTCTTCAAGTAGCACCTCTCCCCGTCCCTCCCTACCTCCCTGTGAACCTTTCTGTGATTTACTTTTTTGTGTATAAGTATTTTTAGCAGTGTTTGGCTAGTTAAGGGGTTTTATCATACTTTTGCTTTGTTTGTTTAAAAAATAAAATAAAAATTCAAATTGGCCCTGGCCCTTATCTTTGTTGTGCAGGTAGCAGTTGAAATTGTACTTCCCTCTAGGGTCTTTCAGCGCACTTAACCCTGGTTATAGGTATGCACTTTGTTGTACATTGCTCTGGATAAGAGCGTCTGCCAAATGCCATTAATGTAATGCAATGTTACCTGTCTGACAGGTCATGGAGGGGGTGTTGCTGCTGTATATAATTCCAATCTCTATGCTACTTTTAAATCTGGCTTCAATTTAAACTATTTTGAAGTGCTTGTTCTCAGTTTTGCACATCCGGACAGAAAAAGCTGTCAGTTTTATCCGTGTAATTGTGTACAGGCCACCAGGGCCATACAGTGGTTTCTTACTTGAGTTTGCTGATTTCCTTTCCAGCCTCGTTTTTAATTCAGATAAATTGTAATTCCAGGGGATTTTCATACTCACATGGATAGTGAAGGTGATGCTCTCAGATCAGCATTCCAGTCTATCATTGAATCTATTGGCTTTGATCAATATATACAGTCCACACATTCCCATAACCATACTCTCTAATCCTGTGTTATCAGACCATTATTAATTTCTTTCCAACTTTCACAAGTCTGTCACGTGTCACCAGATCCTACTTTCTACTTTAGCCGTAAGCTTTCCTCCAGGACTGCAAATGCTTTATTAATGAACTCCCTGGGGGGATTTTCTTGGCTCCAGCCAAAATGCATACACAGCTAGCATTAACTCAATTGATCAGCTGACCGACGACATAAATAACCTACTTTGCAGAACCAACTTTTTAATTGGACATTCATGTACTTTTATTCATCTCTTAAAACCATTCTTTCATCAAACCAGTGTCAACCAGTGGCAGATGGTTTCCCCTACTGAGTCAGATTCTGCTCAAGATTTCTTCCTGTTAGCCAGGGAATTTATCTTTGCCACTGTTGCCCAAGACATACTCTTGGGGACCGGTTTCTCTGTAAAGCTGTGACAAAGGCCCTTTTTTAAAAGTGCTATACAAATAAAAATTGATTGATTAATGGATTAATATTTCATGATATGATGTGGGTACTTATATAAGCAGATAATCAAAAGTGAATTGCATTCAAAAGATTAAATGAAAATGTTGTTTTGTTATTTAAATATCTTGGTATGTACTGGTGTTCATGATGACGTCGATCTTAACAGATGTTCCAGAACCTGTGGAATTTTTCTGTCACGCTCTGCTTTCCATGCCACGTTTCAGGGTGTATCTGACTATCCTTATTATTATCGGGTGTATTCACGTCTTTATCTACGCTTCTACATGATCCCTGCTCGGTTTTGTGTCATTTCTGCTGTTCCCTTACTGTCTCTGCCTTTTTAGATATCATTCCTATGTTTTCCCTTGTACAGGACTAACCATTATTAATCAAACTAACGTCAGACCAGTGTAGTTATTAACCAACTAATCAATTAACATGCCTGTCATTAGTCTCACCTGCTCCTCCATTCCTAATTATAAACTGACTAACATTAGATCAGCGTAGATACTAACACATTAACCAATTACCCACTAATCATCCCTCGTTCAGTATCCACTCCTATTTCCTACCTGTTCCCAGTGTTATTCCCTTTGCATGCTGATCACTTCCATCTGCATCTTGTTTCCGCTTAATCAATGATCATGATCCTAAACAGCTGTCCGCTCTGCTACTTTCCAGCACAAAGTGCAAAATTGTCCCTCTTGTGCCTTGATACTTTTGAGTGTTATTCCTTGCCTTGTTTTGATTTGATTTTGACTTTTCTTCATCCCACGACTACGTCTTCTGCCTGCCAAGCTCTGTACCCTGTCTGTTTGACCACCGCTTCTGCCTGCCACTTTTTGTACCCAACCTCTGCTGCCTGCCTTCAGTTTCGACCCAGCTTGTCAAAGACCCCTGCCAGGCTTCTACTACCCCCACTTTCAGCCTGTTTCAGATGCCTCTCCTGGATCACCCTTCCCTGGGCTTTCGACCCACGCCCGGCTCTCGACTACGACTCAGCCCAGCCCTACTGTGCCTAGCCTTTGCGGATTGCTGTTTCACCCTTGCATGGACTTGATTTGATTGTTTTGGCTGTTATTATAATCTCCCGTGGGGAGACATTTTCATATTTAACAAGAAATAAAGACTCCCCCATATTTTAAAATGCATGACCTCCAGTCCTACATCAGTTTCCTCCTTCTTCCCTCCATTGGAATTACATGGAACTGCATGTGGAGAAACTCGGAAACTCCCGGAGGCTTCTACCTCGAGGGTGAACTGCTTCTCGGGATCAGGCAAAATCAGGACCGTAGCAGAGGAGAAGCATCTCTTGAGCTCTCGGAAGGCCAACGCAGCTTCAGGGGTCCAGCAGAAGGTGACTTTGCTGGAGGTCAGGGCTGTCAGAGGGGCAGCAACAGAGCTGTAGTTTCCAATGAAACGTCTATAGAAATTGGTGAACCCCAGGAAATGTTGCAATTCCTTGCGGTTGGTTACTGAACACTTGACGGATCTTGTAGCAATAGCTTCCCTACCACACTGTCACTGGTGAGCACCATTACCTTGTCATATATGCTGAGACATTTTAACAAAATGGAAGGAAATAGACTTTACACACATACAAAAGCTGAAGTGATTTCACATTCGTCATGAAAGTTGCACGATTAGGAACATTGTGAGGAAAAGTGTTTTTTACCCGACATGTTAGGTATGCCACCTTTACTACTCAAATTTGTATAAAAATAAATAATGACTGAAGTCATCCAGGGGATTGGTGACAATGGTGTTCAACATAATCTATTGGCGACTATGTACTATGGAAGCATATCATGGCCAGAAATGCTTCCATACTGTACATTCTATGTCAGGCCCTATCATTCATTTATAGGACCTGTTTCAAGCATTAGGGCCACATAATCTTGCTATACTTTTATGTAGCCTACTTTGTTTTTCAATGACCTTTTCCTATAAAAGAGCAGTGGTAGTTGGCCATGAAAATATACAATAGTAGTTTTATGCTACTACTTGTTGTTTGTTGCACTTCTGAGATCAGTGCTTTGGCCACAGCTTGCTTAGGCCATTGGAATTCTAATGATAAAGGCCTTCAAGTGAACAGGACTATAGGCAGGGTTCTTTCACATTTTTAAACACATTCACATCACATTATAGTTATTTAGCAGATGCTTTCTATCCAAAGTGACTTACTGTTGATTAAGCTAAGCAGGAAGATGTGGGTGTTCTGTTTAAATGAGACTAAATGCTTTTTTTCATCATACTTTACAAAAAGGTTCAATTGCCATTTACTAATGTAGTTTTTAACATTAATTAATTATGGACAATACATTAATTAAGCATGAACTTAACTTTTCATTATGTAATGCATTTCTTAACAACTAACTAACAATTTTGTTACATGATATTTATACATTAGCAAACCATAGGATAAACTTATAATTAGTTAAACATGAACATGTACATTAACTGGCTTTTTCATTCCAATAACTAATGCAGTTGTTGACATGAATTAATGATGTACAAATACACTAACAGAGCTGTACACGTTAACTTTTCAGTAGTAGCCTACCTACAGTACATTTGCTCATGCCAATTCATGGAACTTTATTGTAAAGTGTTACCGCATTTTTAGGCCTATATTTTCTGCAAATGTACATGTTTTTCATGTACAAATAATATTCCTCAAGTGCGTCGTGATGCTATGCCCCATGGCCTAATCATTTTTCATAGTAACATTCTTCGCCCTTCATAGCCATTTTAATAAGCTACCAATAAAATTCCACTGCAAGTGAAATTGCAATGCTTTAAGTCAAGACATAGCTACAATTTAAGCAAATATACTTTTGAATACTGTTAAAATATGCCTACTTTTCAGTAATGCAATGATGACCACCATTGTTTTGTTTTTATTTGTAAATCAGCTCTAGTGTTAATTATACAACGGATAGGACCAGTCCATTGTCTCTATTGGTCAGTTTGCATTCCAGCCGTGCCAATGTCCACGACATATGCATGGCTAAACGGAATGTTCACACATCTTTTAAAATTATTCTGCGTTTGCAGATCTACTTTGTAATCGAAATGAACATAACTTAACCTTATCAACTGATCCCACCGCTGTTTACTCTTGCGTTAACGTAACTTGGTTAAACTATTGTGCTGGCCAAATGATGCATTTCAGACTCAGTGTACTGTTCATGTCACCGTTTAATCAACATAACAGAAGCGCATATTTTATTATTTTGTTGACTGCCAAGCTTTAGCGATGTTGGCTTGCACTTCAAATGGTTGATCTTGAAAAGCTACGCAAGCATAAGGTACAGTAACGTTAAACCAAACTTCTTCAGGTTGGCTTGAAAAGCCCCGTATATTTCCATTGCCAATGTAGTTCAACAATCTGGAGCCTGATCAACGGTTGCACTATTTAAAATACCTTTCAGTGTGCTCTTTAAGATCAATATGCAAGCAGGACAGCAAGTGATTTTGAATGTGTTGTTAGGCAATGTTACGTACCAGTCGCATTGTTTGGTATTCCAGTGTCACACAAATATGAACTGTATTTCCAAGAGAGCTTGTTTGTAATTGACGTTAACATTAAAAGCTACCATAGAACCCAAGTTTGGCATGTACTGCATGCGGTTTTGAAAAGATTCATAATTTTACTATGCAATAGTGCAATGGCATTCCTTAGAATTTGAGGTTTTCCTATAGCATAATGTAGATGTAGTCCCAAAATCATAGCTCCTGATTTCTTTCATAAACAATATCTAGCCTCATTAGATTTTTTTGAATGATTAAAGTAAATGCTTAACAGTTACCTTTCATTTAAAAGTTAAAAAGTAAGAGTATATTAATAAACCAATACTGCAACGTGATTCAAATTTCAGCACTTTGTAACTTTGTTATTAGTACTTTGTAACTTTGAATTATAATTCTTGTGTTGCAGATGCACATTAAGCCTAGTCTAGACTAAACTTAATTGGAGATTAAGCATACAAAACTGCATTTAGTCCAGGATTAAGATTAATCTGTATTCATGTATCTTTTCCATATTTTGTTATTGACCATTATCTTATATTATAGCCCAAGGTAAAATGCTTACATTATGTCATATGTGTCACACAAAGTTCTTAAAAATAGAGAGGTTATTTATTTTATCTTATTTATTGATATATCAATAACCTACCACACCAGACCTGAGGATTTGGCAAGCCTTTTTCCAGCCATTTTGAGAAAGGCTTTGCCAAAACGTTGGCTCAGGCATGGTCGTTCATTGATATATCCATCCATCCATTATCTGAGCCTGCTTATCCTGAACAGGGTCACGGGGGGGCTGGAGCCTATCCCAGCATATATTGGGCAAAAGGCAGAAACACACCCTGGACAGGTCGCCACACACACACACACACACACACACACACACACACGGGCAATCCAGACTCTCCAATCAGCCTAACCTGTATGTCTTTGGACTGTGGGAGGAAACCAGAGTACCCGGAGACACAGGGAGAACATGCAAACTCCGCACAGAGAGGCCCCGGCCGACGGGGATTCAAACCCAGGACCTCCTTGTTGTGAGGCGGCAGTGCTAACCACTGCACCATCCGTGCTGCCACTCATTGATATATGAATAAACAAATTAAACAACCATTACATTTGTGCGCCCCTGATAATACTGCTTCTTCGGTTGTCACATACTTGTTGTCATATACAAAATATGTCTTCTACACTTCTGGTTTCTATATCTTCAATTAGCATAGGAATCGTAATTAATTTCTATAGCCATACTGTTGTTTAGGCTGCACCATTCTGGAGACTTGAGACTTGACTTGAACTTGCATTTGTTGACTTGTGAACATCTGTGGAGTGGGGATACATTGTTGCTACCTAACTTTCACAATACCGCTGCTTAGCAACCAATAAACTACTGTTCAGCGGAAGAATACATTTACCATACAACATAGTTCCATAAAAAATACATACATTTCAAGTTTGTTTTGTCTTTCTTTAGTGAAATTTTGAAAGATAAATGTGGTAACTATGCCATGCCAATATCCACGATATACCACAGGTTCCAGTTCCATAACGCTTCATTAATTAACACCTCATAGTAACTGAAATAAATCTCAGTTATCAACTCAGTTGAAACGTGGATGTATTGAGAGCTTTATTCACGGAGCATGATATGAATTACATTTTCAGACAGGACTATAGGTTAATTACAACCAAGACATTTGTACATTGATATTCTGGTTGATTTTGTTTTGATATCTTGGTCAAAGTGCCCTTTATGTTGCTCGGGGTAACTTGAGCTATTTCACAATATTTTCTTTCTTTTTTTTTTCTTCTTACCTATTATCCTGCTGTATCACTAACAGAGATCTCTTCTTTGAACCTCAATATTAACGTCTTGAATCTTTTTAAAAAGAAACTTTCGTTTTCATTTCATCAAGATGGAAAGAGATCTCATTCACCCAATATGAATTAAATACCCCCAAATTAAAGGCAATGGTCTGCATTTTAGCCTGATATTCACTGTTTAATTTCAAGTTCAATGGGCTGGAAGACAAAGAACATACTACATTGTACCACTGTCTAAATAGACTGCACTGTATTATACTCCAAAAGTACACAACCTAAAATAAATTAGTGTGTTCCTTGACCTTGCTTTCATTTCAGAAATGTTACAGTACTTACTCCTTTCTTGCTTCTGCCCTTGGTCTTCCGAGCCTACCACTCAGCTGTACAGCAGTCCTGATTCATTAAAAATAATAAAATAGAAAAGAACAATCCAATGAAAATAACAATTGTCCCATTCATTCATTATCCTAACCCGCTTATCCTGAACAGGGTCGCTGGAGCCTATCCCAGCATACATTGGCGAAAGGCAGGAATACACCCTGAACAGGTCGCCAGTCCATAGCAGGTCACACACACCATTCACTCACACACTCATACCTATGGGCAATTTAGACTCTCCAATCAGCCTAACCTGCATGTCTTTGGACTGTCGGAGGAAACCAGAGTACCTGGAGGAAACCCACGCGAACACGGGGAGAACGTGCAAACTCCACACAGAGAGGCTCTGGCCAACGGGGATTCAAACCCAGGACCTCCTTGCTGTGAGGAGGCAGTGCTACCCACAGCACCATCCGTGCCGCCTCAATTGTCCCATGCAAACTTTAAAAAAGAAATTTGACACATACTGGAACAAATTTATGTCAGAGGATGTACATACAATGTACACAAAAGACACACTAAAATACAAAAGAATTACAAAGCACCTTATGTTTTTATAGTATAGCACTGAATATCTAAATTTCTAATGTCTGCTTGTGTACAAAATATGGTAAAGATATCGACAGGCATTCAAATTCCAGAAATTTGTAAATTCGGGAAGCTAACTAGTAATAGCTCATTTTCTTGTAGGTACTGATAGTGAACTGGTCTTGTTTTCTAGCTAGCTAAGCAATAGTATACAGTTTCAGTGATCGCTTGTCTGGGGTGTAATTTTGGCAGCTACGCGTTCTTTTTATCAATCATGCGTGTTTAGCTAAACCTTCATTTGTTTCAAAACTATAAGGTTGCAGATGAATTGTTTGTGGTACACTATCATATCTTAGTTATATATCCAGTTAGTTCCTTAGCCAAATAAGTTGCTTGCTCATAATATAGTTGGTTCGCTAAAGTGAAAACTTCAAGAAGACAAAACATATAAATAGTATTGTGCAGCACACTAAAGTGAACATTTCATGAATTCACCTGTCAAAGTCTTCTTTTCAGTTTTAATTATAAATCATTATTTGTGAAGCGCATGTGCATTTACAGTAACGTTTTAGGCTCAACACGCCAAGTATTAGTAAACAGTAGCTACTCCAAATCATGAGCTAAAAGAAAGTAATTTATATTCATGCATTTAAGATCACTTAACCGCAGATCAGCCACCTATTAGTTTCTAATCCTCAATTTGAATTAAACCACGTGGCCATGCCCGGGAGCGAAGAACCAACCGTCCTGCATCTCCCCCCGAATCATTATTTTGGCTATTTTAGGCTTAGACAATACAATTCCATACCTTATCGTTTCATAAACGTCGACCAATCCTTCTACCTCCGCTTCTAGTTCACAGACAGGACTTTGTTTCCGCACAGCGCTCACTAGTCTCACTGCGCGTTTTCTGGGGACCACTGGCCAATCAGAAGGGAGTACAGACTGTTGTCGGGCGGCATTTAGAATGATAGGTTTCAACAATTTCTGCTAGACAGAATTATTACAGTGAATAGTTCTCGGCCTCAGCATGCTCCGTTCAATTATATATTACAATTTTGCTCCCAGTGAACCGGTATAAAGGCATAAAACTGAAAATATAAATCGAAGGTCTTCTTTTCAGTTTTAATTATAAATCATTGTAACGGTATTTGTGAAGCGCATGTGCATTTACAGTCTAACTTTAACAGTATACATTTTAGTTTCAACACACTAAGCAGGGGCATAGATTTAGGGGCGGGGGAGGGGGGCAGGGGGGACACGTCCCCCTCAATATTTAGAAGAGGTGAATTTGTCCCCCCAAAAACATAATGAATGATAACCTCCTCCTCAATACAGGTAAAAATAACAGCACAGAGGGTCTAAGCGCTTAGATATCCTTCTTACCTATTTTACAATTATTTCATACACCTTTCATATCATTATTTCATGATAGTGTAGTGAGTCTAGTGTAAGTAGCTATCACGCTTGTTATCCCTTCAGTGTTTCTGAATGAGAGTATCTGCGGATGAAACGCTAACGTTATCTAGTTTATAACTTGTGCCTGAAGTTATCTGAGGTGCGTCAAAGTTCAGCAAACAGGCGAACGTTTGCGAACAATTAAAACATTTTCCGTTAGCATTCTGTTCGCTGTGTTTGCAAACGGTCTGAGGGAAATGTGAAGATTTCGATTTAAAAGCCATCGAACAGTCACTATATTGGTAGCCTACCTGAATGATGTATTTTCCTTTACATAAATAAAATTAATTTACACAATAAATTGATGCAGAAGAGGAGCAAATTGGTTCATAAAAATTCACCAGAATGCAGGAAATTAAGTGAGAGATGCTCAAAATTTCTGGGGGGAGAACCCCCAGACCCCCCGCTTCATGTGTCCCGCCCAATGTTGAAATTAAACCTACGTCTCTGACACTCAGTATTAGCAAACAGTAATACTCAAAATCACGAGTTAATAGAAAGTAATTTATTATTTAACATCACTTAACCGCAGATCAGCCACCTTTTACTTGCTAATCCTCAATTTGAATTAAACCACGTGGCCATGTCCGGGAGCGAAGAACCAACCGTCCTGCATCTCCCCCTGATCTACTTGTTACATCAAATTTATTATATTCAGCGTAATCATTATTTTGGCTATTTTAGGCTTAGACAATACAATTCCATACCTTATCGTTTCATAAACGTCGACCAATCCTTCTACCTCCGCTTCTCGTTCACAGACAGGACTTTATTTCCGCACAGCGCTCACTAGTCTCACTGCGCGTTTTCTGGGGACCACTGGCCAATCAGAAGGGAGTACAGACTGTTGTCGGGCGGCATTTAGAATGATAGGTTTCAACAATTTCTGCTAGACAGAATTATTACAGTGAATAGTTATCGGCCTCAGCATGCTCCGTTCAATTATATATTACAATTTTGCTACCAGTGAACCGGCATAAAGGCATAAAACAAAACACAGAAATCGAAAGTCTTCTCTTCAATTTTAATTATAAATCAATCTAACGGTATTTGTGAAGCGCATGTGCATTTAGAGTCTAAGTTAAACAGAGTATACATTTTAGGCTCAACACGCCAAGTATTAGTGAACAGTAGCTACTCCAAATCATGAGTTAATAGAAAGTAATTTATATTCATGCATTTAAGATCACTTAACCACATATTCGCCCTGTTGGTTTCACTGTGTGGTTTTCTGTGGACCACGCGCCAATCAGAAACGAGTACGGACTGTTGTCAGGCAGCATTTAGAGTTATAGGTTTCAACAAGTTTTTCGAGTACTTCAGAAACGCATTTATGCTTCCCGATTTCTGCAGGACCTCATTATTACAGTGAATCGTTATTGGCCTCAGCATGCTCCGTTCAACGAGATATTACAATTGTGCTACCAGTGAATATGCATTTAAGATCATTTAACCGCACATCAGCCACCTATTAGTTGCTAATCCTCAATTTGAATTAAACCACGTGGCCATGCCCGGGAGCGAAGAACCAACCGTCCTGCATCTCCCCCCGAGTTACTTGTCACATCAAATTTATTACATTCAGCGTAATCATTATTTTGGCCATTTTAGGCTAATTCCATACCTTATCGTTTCATAAACGTCGACCAATCCTTCTACCGTAGCATCTCGTTCACAGACAGGACTTCATTTCCGCGCAGCGCTCACTAGTCTCACTGCGTGTGTTTCTGGGGACCACTGGCCAATCAGAAAGGAGTACGGACTGTTAACGGACTGTTACAGTCTAACTTTAACAGAGTATACATTTTAGGCTCAACACGCCAAGTATTAGTGAACAGTAGCTACTAGAAATCATGAGTTAATAGAAAGTAATTTATATTCATGCATTTAAGACCACTTGACCACATATTCGCCCTGTGAGAGGAGAAACAAAACAGAAAGTGGGTTGTCGGGTTTTCCATTTCACATTCAAATTAGCACTCAACCAGAGACCAGAGACTCATCTGACTACTAAGTGTAAATGCAATGTGGTTAAGTCATATCTCGATACCATCTAGATACAAGAAGACACATGACCAGGTGCAAACGAGGCCTATGACACCTCCTCAAACCAACAAACAGGTTATAAAATAAACTTTAATTTTCACTTCATCCAGATGGAAACCCCCATGCAAAGGGAATAAAAAAACATCTTTATCTGCTGTATCTTGTCACATTTCATGTTTGTCATGTCATGTTTCATGTTTAGTTATTTTATTATTTTATTTTTTTTATTTTTTATTTTATTTATATAAATTATTTATATAATTTTTTTTTTTAAACGCACTCAATAACACAAAATAATCGTTAACACAAACACTTAAACTAATAAAACGAGGACATCAAAAGAAATAGGAAACAAACTTTAAGAAACGGTGATTTGAAAATGATAACAAAATTTGGAGATACTTCACAAAACTTAAACAAAATCAACATCTAATCCAAAGTAACAAAGGTGGATTAAAAGACAAAGAAATAGTAAAGAAAAAAGTCCATTTCGATCAGGTTTTACTGTCCCAAGAGGCTTCTGTGTCCCTTAGGGGGGGGGTGGACTATATGATAAGTTATTTCCAGTGGTCCACCCCCCACTTCTCTCTAGCCAGGTTTTTCTTGCTGTGCATTTCCACAAGAATGCCGTCCTGGAAGAGGTTTTGTATCCTCCTCCGAAGAGTGACCAGGTCTACAGATGTTTTCTGGTAGACCTTGATGTTCCTCGTCTCCCACAGGACCTGCTTCACAGTATTTATGATCCTCCACTGACGCTGGAGCACGGTGGTCTTGCATCCCCCCGGCGGACCGTAGAGGATGCCCTCAGCCATCAGGGAGGACCTTGGCAGGAACCTGCTCAGGGAGACAGAGGAACAAACAAGGCCCCAGACCCGCCTGGCCACGGAGCACTCCCAGAACAGGTGGTGAATGTGTTCTGAGTCAGTGCATCCGTGGGGGCAGCGTTCGGTCAGGGCTAAGTGCCGGCGATATATAAAAGTTATTGTGGGGAGACACCTATGGGCTGTCATCCAGGCAATGTCTTTTTGCTTGTATGTAAGACATTTGTGTGTTACATTTGCCCAGATGACTTGCGGGTCCAGGTCTGGCCCCCCCCTCGGGAGCGTTACAATTTGTCCAGATCTTAAATGAGCTATAATCATTTTGTAGCTCCACGAGGTTAGGCCAGCCCTGGGCAGATCCGTCCTGTAGGCAAAGTCCTTCAGGGCTCAGTAGACATAGAGGGGGTCCCAGCTGTAGGGTATGGTGAGGTCCAGCACACCCAAGCCCATTGCTCTGAGGAAGGGGGTGGCATAGTACCTGGCAAAGGTACCAGAGGCCTTACCCTCCTTCCCTGCATTCTGAACAAGGGTGGCCAGACCCTGCACCATAATGATGTTAACAATGTCTGGGACCCCCCGCCCCCCATTCTGCTCCTCCTTGAGGAGGGTGACGCGTTTTAGCTTTTCCATGGTGCTCCCCCAGACAAAGCGGAAAGCCATCCGGGTGATTAGCTTCCCGGTGGCTTTGTCTGGGGGAAACACCCTCCCCACATAGAGCAGAATGGGTAGGACAATTGCCTTCAGGACAAGGATCTTACCCGCCATGGTCAAGGGCCGCGCACTCCAGCTCCTGATTTTATTTTGGACGTGGCAGAGGGCCCCCTCCCAGCTGATTCTTCCTCCTCCGTCAGCCTGGAAGGTCACCCCCAGGAGCTTGATGGTATTCCTACACACAGGGAAGGAAACGGTCAGCTCCTCACTCCAATGTGGAGACAGAAACAGTTCACTCTTGTCCCTGTTGACCAGGGCGCCAGTGGCCACACAGAAGTCGTCCAACACCTTGATGGCACAAGCGATAGAACGACTATCTGTGGCGACTATGGCAATGTCGTCCAAGTACGCCATCACCTTTAGCCTTCCCCCCCCGGCTCCAGGAAGTGGATAACCCACCACCCCTGGATTGGCCGTGAGGGCCTGGAGGAACGGTTCCAGGTAGATGACGTACAGGGGAGATGCTAGAGGGCACCCCTGCCTGACGCCAGACCTGACATCGAACGGGGCAGAGGGCTGCCGATTGACAACCACTCTGCCTGTTATGTCTGTCAGACAGAGGGGGCCAGGAATGTTCATTTTCTCTAGCACTCTCTCCAAGCACATATAACTCACCCAGTCAAATGCCTTCTCTTGATCGAGACAGAGAAGGCACAAGGGGGACCTCCGCTCCCCGGAGTGGATGATTAGATCCCTCGCGAGGAGCAGGTTGTCATTTATGGACCTCCCTTGCACACTCCAGGTCTGGTCTGGTCCGATCACGATGTTATCAGGCCTTGGAACCTCCCCATCAGCGCCTTCGCCATGATCTTATAATCGACTGAGAGGAGGTTGATCGGCCAGCAGTTGCGGAGGTCCTTCAGGTCCCCCTTCTTTGGGACAAGAGCTACTGAGCTCTGTCTCAGTGAGGCGCCTAGCCGCCCCTCCCTGTATGCAGCCCCGAACACTTCCGCCACGTCCCCCTTCAGGAGATCCCAGTGAGCCTGGTAAAACTCAGCTGGGATTCCGTCAGGGCCCGGAGCTTTGTGCGTGTTCAAGGAGTGCACAGCCCTGGTGAGCTCCTCCATGCTCAACTCCGCTTCCATCTGCTCATCTCCCAGGTGTCTGTCCAGGCAGCCAAGGAAGGTGTCCATGAGAGCCCCGTCTGAGGGCCTCTCGCTGTAAAGGCCCTCGTAGAACTCCCTGGCCACCTCCCGGACCTCTGCCTCTTCAGACACCACCACACCCGTGCTGTCATAGAGAGACAAGATGTTATTCGTCTTGGTCCGTGCCCTGCGGAAGAAGAACCGCATGCACTTCTCATCCTCCTGGAGGCCCTGGAGTTTGGAGCGGAAGGTCTGTTTCTTATGCTCTTCCCGGTAGAGGGTGGTGAGGCTCTGCCGAGCTTGTGCGATTTCGCTGCTAACATCCAGGCCTCGGGACTGGAGGAGGCTTAGCCTTTGGAGGGCAGCATTGTGGCATTTAAAAACTGCCCTCCTTTCCTTCGCCTTCCTCCGCCCGACTGCCCGGAAGTAGCCTCGCACTCGCTCGTTCACCAACTCCCACCACTCCACCGGGGGGTCAAAGAGATGTTTCAGACTCACCCACTCCAGGTATCTTCTCGAGAAGGAGAGACGCACCTGGGGGTCTTGGAGATGGCTGATGTTCATCCGCCAGAGCCCCTTACTCACGGTTATAGGTTTCTCCCAGACCAGGGACACGGTCACCATGTGGTGGTCCGAGAAGTGCACCGCCTTGATGGAATAGCTGTGCACCCTCAGGCCTGGGGAGAGCAGAAGCATGTCAATTCTGGATGAGGAGGAGCCAGAGGAACTCATAAACGTGTGCTGGGGAGGAGAGGCGCCCCCGGCGTCGCAGAGGGAGAAATCCTCGATGAGGGACCGCAGCAGGTTGCCGGAGCGATCGGGTCTTGGTTTGCTGCGGTCCTCATCTCTTAAAGCACAGTTGAAATCTCCCCCCACGACGACGGGCATCGTACAGTGTAGCAGTGGTGGTAGTTTAGTGAAAAGGGAGACACTCTCGGCCACGCTGGTGGGGCCATACACGTTGATGACCCTGAGTGGGGAACCCCCGACCTCGAGATTGGTGACGAGGATTCGCCCACTCTCCACAATGCTATGCGCTGTTATTTTAACAAAGGGATTTTTCATCAACGTGCCGACCCCATCAGCTCTGGCGATGTTGGAGCCAGACCAGAGAGAGTCTCCCATTCTCCATTCCCCCCCCAGAACGCCATCGAACTCCCGGAACGGAATACCACATTCCTGGAGCAGGACGACGTCTGAGGGGATCTGGGATAGTATTGAAAAAACGGTGGTGCATTTGTCGGGGTGTCTAATACTGCGGGTGTTGAGTGTGGTAAGTGTGAAGTTGTGTGCCATGACGTTCATTGTTTGTGTGTGTCTGGTGATCCGGTATGGCTGTTTGCCATGTTCTGACAGATTTGGTTGATAGTGTTAAAAATTGTGGCGCCTACTCACCCCCTGACCATGTTCACCCATGGGTCTCCCCTCCTGACTGCCTGGGAGGTTCTGTCCTGGAGAGGTGGGGGTGGTTGTTCTTGCCCCAGGCCTCCCCCCAGTGCCCGGGAGAGCCTGGGAGGAGGGGGATGTTGTCACCCCCTTTAGAGAGTCCGGACCGGGGACTGGCTGGTCCCTGATGGAGTGGGGGTGAAGCGTGTGTTGTAAATTTTCCTTGTGATGTACAGATTTTGGTGGCTGAGTTGCAGGTTTGGGAAGGGGATTGGGCCTGGCGAAAGATTTGGAACTATGTACCGGTTTTTTGTTTGGTTGTACTGTTTGTCTTTTTGCGTTGATTGGTTGGCATGCTATTGCTGGGTTTGGAGGCTGGCTGGGTGTGTGCTGCGCTTTTGTTGTTGTGGGTGATCTAATGCGCTTTCCCTTCCGTTTGGGTTTTTGCCATGGAGTGATGGAATTAGTGTCCCAATCTGCAGATGAGGAGTCTGACCCCTCCACCACAATGGGGCTGACAGGGGGTGCTGTTGAGGTGGGGGTTACCGGTGTTGTGCTGCAGGGAAGGGTTGGTAGTGTTTGTGTTGTGGGGGGTAGGCTGTCAGGTTGGGACAAAGGGGGAGTGGATGCTCTAATGCGTGGTGTGGGGATAGGATGGGGTGGGGGAGGGGGGGCAGTCATTAATGGTGGTGGGGGCGCGGTGCTCCGGGCCCTGTTCGCGTACGAGAGGGGACAA
This sequence comes from Conger conger, assembly GCF_963514075.1. NCBI lineage: Eukaryota > Metazoa > Chordata > Actinopteri > Anguilliformes > Congridae > Conger > Conger conger. The sequence goes on from NC_083761.1 coordinate 78,753,241, forward strand.
TCCCGGAAGAGATGCCCCCTCACCCCGCAAAGATTACAGGGCCTCGGGTCACGGCACGCCCTGGTCTCGTGCTCGCCGCCACACGACTTGCACTTGACCACTGTGCAGGCTGCGGCCAAGTGACCTAACTCGCCGCAGTTCCTGCACAGCTTGGGCATGCCGTAATAAAACACCACGCCCCGGTGTCTCCCCAGCGTGATGGTGCTAAGGATGTGACATACCCCCCCCACTGCAGAGGGGTCAGGCTTGAGCTGGACCAGCCATTTCCTGGCCCCGGTCCAGACTCCGTCCTCATCCAGGACCCTCCTGGCTTCAGATTTTACCTGCCCGTACCTGCCCAACCACGTACTCACATCGTGGTCCTGTACAGTTTCATTAAAAAACTGCACAGTGACCACTTTGCTTTCCGTGTCGGACAGGGGCTCAACTTGAAAGTTGTTGAGGGGAAAATCATTCATTTTTTTTACAATCACTTCAACTCTAATCTCACAAGCTTGTGCTCACCTTGGACACAACATTCAAAATAGTAAGCACTCATAACACAGCCTGTTCACTTGTTCAAAACATGCATTCTGCATTCATGTTTGAAGAAATCTTGCACTTCCAAACTCATTGGTTGAAATTCCTAATTTTTCATTAAATACTACAGGAACATTTTTTAGATCACCCACACAAAAGATACCTATAGCTTCACTGTTTTTACAATACTTCACATTTTACAATACTTTACTATAGCAGGAAAAAAGACTTCAATATGTTTCAATATGTCTTTTTGTGGTTCTAAATAAAGGGAATAGTGGAAACAGTGGAAAAGTGTAGAATCAAAATACTGTAAAACAAAATCAAAATACTGTAAAAGATATATAATTCCATACTGTGGGTTTGTTTCAGTTTTTTTTATTTTATTTTTTTACTTTTTTTTAGAACTTTTCAGTTAGCACAAGAGCACTGTATTGTGTACCAAACTGAATGTTTTTTTATTGCTTTTACAAAAAATCAGGCTGGACCACCAAAAACTACATTTCTACAGTCAAATTTGCATATCACTTACAGAAGATAGTGCATCTATCAAAAAATTCTAGCGCTGGGGCTTTTCCTTTGAGACATGTTTGCAGTGGTTTGGTAGTTACAGGGGTGCATGCGTTGAAAACCCCTGTAACAAAGGATGGTGAAATCTTGATGTGGAAAAACTGATCCTGTTCTAAAGTCATTGGTAAATGGTTGGCATTTACAGTGGTGTGAAAAAGTGTTTGTCCCCTTCCTGATTTCTTATTTTTTTGCATGTTTGTCACACTTAAATGTTTCAGATCATCAAACAAATTTAAATATTAGTCAAAGGCAACACAAGTAAACACAAAATGCAGTTTTTAAATGAAGGTTTTTATTATTAAGGGAGAAAAAAAATCCAAACCTACATGGCCCTATGTGGAAAAAGTGATTGCCCCCTAAACCTAATAACTGGTTGGGCCACCCTTAGCAGCAACAACTGCAATCAAGCGTTTGCGATAACTTGCAATGAGTCTCTAACAGCGCTGTGGAGGAATTTTGGCCCACTCATCTTTGCAGAATTGTTGTAATTCAGCCACATTGGAGGGTTTTCGAGCAATATCTTGCCTAAACATTTTCAGTTCACAGTTCAGTTTAGTTAATTTAAAAGTAACTTTTTTCGTACACATATCCGCCCTGCTTAGGAAAATAAAATATACAGACTCACTATTGTAAACAGAGCCAAAAATACATTAACATTTTTTAGTTTCTTGACATTCTGTAAATTTTAGTGTAACTTGGAATTGTTTGCTTCTAGTCCGTAGCAAAACGTACGCCAGACAATACTTACTCCTTTCTTGTTTCCAACCACTTTGGTACAAAGATTGAGCATCTTCCACTGACGACTGCAGGTAAATGCAGAAACAAATAGAACCACATTAAACACTAAAGACGACAGGGATCACTGGTGTTGTAAAGAGGAGTGAATGGGTGTGTGAATCTACAGGCCAGGAGAACATGTGAATACCTGACAGGCACAAACACCTTTAGGGGAATAAGTGAGGGCCTCTTACCTGTGTGTCACGCTCCTTTGTCCCCATAGAGCCTGAAAGGAGTTTCCAGGCCAAGTCATCATTGATGTCCTCTAGTTCATGTCTCTGCATTTCTTCTGTATTGCAATGGTGTCTAATGTCAGCTTCACAGTAGGAGGCAGAGCAAGTGTGACAGACCTTCACAGCTCTGGCCGGGCAGACGTGACAGGTTACTTCTCTAGGCTGGGACAGAGCTCTGACACAGGAGAGAGAAAATTCTTATCATTGGGAAATTTATATTTTAAGCCGTGAATGCATCAATGGATATATGAACTGAGGATAACCACTAGTGGCCGTCAAGTCAAAATTGTGTGTCCACTAATTAGTGAGGGACTTTTACACTAAAAAGGCTTGTAGTGCAGGCTTGTATTCTTCGGGCTCTATTTTCTGGCCGGCGCCTGGAATGTTGTGAGCTAGCGTACTGGAGATTTAGCATTTCCACCATTGATTTAGACAATCCCAACCCCTGAGGAAATTTGGGACTTGCCATGCAAGTAGGAGGAGAGCCGCTGCTCAGGGTGTGTCAGTCAAGTGTTGTTTATTAAATGCAGCCTTTTTTCTTAATTTCTATTACGGGGGCCAATAATTCTGGAACCCACTGTGTGTAACTTTAGTTGTATTATTTGTTCAGTTGAGACACACCAGACTGTGGGCCAGGTGACCTCACCTCATTGATTCCATGCACTCAGTCTCCTTGCTGAAAAGCGGTGGAAGATCCATGGAATGGTCACTCTCCATTGACTGAAGACTGGACACTGAGTAAGATCTCACCAAGCTGGAAGGAGCACATGAATGCAACTGAGTTTCTACACCACAGTGTGCACCAGAGAACACAAAGTATTTGATGACCTCAAAAGGAAAAAAAAACTCTCTCTGAGCACAAGCTTGTCAGTAGATTCAAAAGCAATTATTTACCTGTATTCATCACACCCACTTTGTTTTGATTTGTCAAAACAGAAATTGTCATGGCAGCCATAAGATTTGCAGTATTTTTAGTATTTTAGTTTGAGGAAGAAAAAGATTTAATTGTGCTGTTCAGGGGCGGTTCTAGCATTTATTAATACACATTGCTAATCCAGGGTGGCACGGATGGTGCAGTGGGTAGCACTGCTGACTCACAGCAAGGAGGTCCTGGGTTTGAAGCCCGGTCGGCCGGGGCCTCTCTGTGTGGAGTTTGCATGTTTCCCCCGTGTCTGCGTGGGAGGCCCCCTGTGATTCCTATTTTGGCAAAAGCTCGGTTCGTTGATTATGACCAGATTCATTCCGCATTCGGTAATTATTTTTGTGATACAGTATAAACAACAGTTAGGCAGTGAAGAGGCTTCTTCCCTCTGCGGTTTCTACTGCTAGCTGTTAGGGGCCACCTCATGCATTTTTAAAGGAGCACTGGCACACTTGTTTCAGTTGAGATTATTTGGATTAAATGCTTAAAATATGTGGGTAGCCTGTTAGCATTCGCTGCCTCGTCCTCCAATGTCTCTCTCCCTAAAAACTCTAAGGTTGCAGTACTACATCAAAATATAAAAGCTCATCCTCAAGTCAGAGTGGCCCTCATATCACTCAGGCTAGCCAAGTTAGGTTACCTGATATCTGTATGCTAACATGACCATATTTTCGTGGGAGTACGGCCGCTGAGAAGGAATTATATAATTATATTATCGATTATGAGAAAAATACAAGTTTGTGTTTGCTTAATATTGTTTAATAACTACCATTTACTAAATGTAATTTGGAAATATGTAGTTTTCCAGAAAAGAAGAAAGGGGCACAAAACTGTGAGTCTTCAACCTTCCCAAACACTCATGTGTCACCCCCCTGCTTACTTCCCTCCACGGGCTGCCTGTCATGGCTCGCATCAAATTCAAAACATTGGTGCTAGCCTTCCAAGCAGTCAAGGGGTCAGCCCCATCTTACCGCCAAAAAAATCATCAGACCCTACCCGCCTGCCAGACCTCTTCGTTCGGCCACCACAGGCTGCCTGGCGCCTCCTGCTCTCAGAAATTCCACCTCATGCTCACGACTACTGTCTGTTCTGGCTCCACGGTGGTGGAGCGAACTGTGGAGTTCAGAACAGCAGAATCTCTTGCCATCTTCAAGCGCAGACCGAAGACACACCTCTTCAAGCTGCACCTCTCCCTGTCCCTCCCTACCTCCCAGTAAACATTAACTGTTGTCTTTAGTAGAAACTGATACTGCTTATGACTGCTAGGGGTTGTATCTTTTTTTTTTTTTTTTTTTTTCAAAAAAAGTTTTTCAAACTTTTCAGCCATCTCAATAGTTAAATGTCAACATTACAAGTCCATTAGAAGCCTAATTGCCAAATTAAATATTTACATGTACATTGACATATTGCAGTACAACCTCACAGTTGCAGAAATCCCTGTAGTTTACATCCACTTTGTGAATGATTGTGAGTCTTTTTCTTTTTTAAATGCATCGGTTAAAATTATAATTCTTCATATTTTCATCCCTCATCCCTATGGCTTCTGCCTGCCAGACTAGATTGGCATGTAAATATGATGCTGTGAACAACTTTGTTACAGACTCGGTTGCGCACTCAACATTCTGTGGTCACGTATTATTTGGCTGATAGAATATAACACAGGGTCTATTTTACCATAGGCAACTGGCCTAATGATTTTACTTTCCAGGTCTCTGTACAATTTTATATATTTTTATGTAACGGTAAACTAGACTCCATAGTCTAGTTTCTAATCCCGGTGTGGCCACAATAAGATCTGCACAGCCGTTGGGCCCTTGAGCAAGGCCCTTAACCCTGCATTGCTCCAGGGGAGGATTGTCTCCTGCTTAGTCTAATCAACTGTACGTCGCTCTGGATGAGAGCGTCTGCCAAATGCCAAAAAAAAAGAAGAAGAAAAAAAAAGGAGTACGTCCTTTAAAGAGCTGGGCCCCTTTCCAAACAGAAATAAAATGATCGCTTCACTTCTTTCCTCCAGTGACATACTAGTCATGGATCATGTGAGGGAGCCCTTAACAGAGGAGGGGAGTCATGGAGGGGGTCGGAGCGGATTCAATTTGGAATACCCTCGCACTTATTCTTCACTTCGCCAGAAAAAGGAAGTTTCTCGGATTGGCCTTTGAGGACAACACTTTATTTCTGCTTCATACAATTAATATAACTGCATTTGCCTGTACTCTACAATGATATCGCATCTTATTCATTTTAAACAGGTGTTATAATTATGCATAAAAGCTAGTAGCACAGCAATGATAAATGTGCATGTGCATGAGAGAATGTGTTGATTATGCAGTTTCTCACCTCATGTTCACAGGGTTTGTGGCTTCATCAGAGGTTTCCTTTCCTGAGGCCTTTTTGGCCTTCACGCGCCTCATGTCATTCATAGCGAATTTTTAAGAGAAAAGTAGTTCCTGGAAAGTAAAAAATGCACAGCCTTATTGTTCCCCTTAGTTACTAAAGGCTATATAAAATGGCTGGAACTTTTGCAGCTTTTAAATAATCTGCAGCGTTGCGACAAAAAGTAAATTCCAGGTCCACCTAAATCAAAAAACACTGTTGATCACCAATTCCTACTAAATTCCTACTGTCTTCCCTGACTACCTTGGGGACTATTTGAGCTATGACAGGTGGCGACAATGCAAATTATGGTGGAAAAGACATTTAATGGTGTACAACAAACAAACAAACTAAAAAAAAAAATTCCCAAGAAGCATGACACACCAATGGTTTCCCCTTGCTTCAGTACCAGTAACACTGTGGGCATGATGTGTGTGGGAGTGTCTGCATTGCCTTTTAGACAATCTCTTCTCAATCCAACTCTCTTTATTTTAGGTTATCTGCAAGATGGAGGCTGGCGCTTCCCCCCCCCCTGGAGCCAGTCCGAGTGATGCTGGTTTTTTGTGTGCTAACGTTAATTTAGCACACAAGTACTGGTAAACAAAAAAACTTCTCATCCTCAAAAGCCTCATCCTTAATTTGTAAAGTCGACTAAACCAGACATGGGTGTATAATTAAGTTAAGCACAATGTTCTCACCTCAACATAATAAAGCTATTGAGCTCCAATGTTTGGCTTCAAAGTATGCCTAGGGTCTCCGGGGCATACCATGAGCTACCTAATAGCAAGGCCAGCTACATACATGAGATGATATTTTCTCATTTTAATTACTGCCTGACTACCTGGTCTCAAAAAGGAGTTGCTATCTTAAGACCAGTTGAATCACAAACAAACAAACACTAAAAGTCCTGGACAAAAAGCCTAAAAAAAATATTTACAGCTTTAAACAATATACAGATATGTGCCTTATATTTAAACTTGTTAATGGACTAGCACCTCCTCCTCTAAGTGTTTACATTACAATTAAGAATAAGGACTGGAGGTTAACAAGGTCAGTAACCAGAGGAGACTGTGTTGTTCCATACAGACACAGTACATTTGGAAATTCCGTATTTCCAGTGAGAGCCTAAAAAATCTGGAATAGACTACCACATTTTTAACACTGTACACATTCTGTACACATGAATAATGTCTCCAATTTGATCATTTGTTTTGAATATAGGGCACATACAGTATCTGTTCAGATGTTATGTATGTTAACATTGCAGTGTAATTTTTATCTACATGTTTTGAATGTTAAATGGTTGGCATTTATATAGCGCCTTTATCCAAAGCACTGTACAATTGATGCTTCTAATTCACCCATTCATACACACAGTCACAGTCACACAGCAATGGCGATTGGCTGCCATGCAAGGCACCGACCAGCTCTTCAGGAGCTTTTGGGGGTTAGGTGTCTTGCTCAGGGACACTTCGACACAGCCCAGGCAGGGGATCAAACCGGCAACCCTCCAACTGCCAGACGACTGCTCTTACTGCCTGAGCTTACTGCCTGAGCCATATCGCCCCGTGTTTTGAGTAAGGATACTATTAGTATAATGCCTTATTTATTTCCCCCTGTTTTCTTTAATGGTATGCTATTTATCACGGTTCTATTGTCTGATATTTGCTATATTGTGTCTTAAAGCTAACCCTGGCACATTTACATTGGTTGTGATATTGATGTTCATTAATGTGCACTGTCTCTGATTTAAAAAAATAAATAATTAAATAAATGTATAAAAATGCATTGCCGTTGGGCGTAGTTGCACTGTGCGTGTTTTCTGTTGGCCACCCGCCAATCAGAAGCGAGTACGGTGAGATGGGTGCGTGGGGGACACAAAGACAGCAGGCAAAGTCGTG